>NW_009719774.1:996-17425 GCF_000703405.1 Apaloderma vittatum
GGGCGAAAGCAGTGTCCCGGAAACAATTTTAGCCACTAGCCAAGGGGATATTCCATGCCATCATGACTCATGCTCGGAGTATATAGAGGGAGCTGGTGGGGGCGGGGGTCCCTCCCTCTCTTTCCACCCCTCTGCTGTGTCGCTGGGTTCCGGAAGGGGATATGCGATGCCATCATGACTCATGCTCGGGGGTATATAGAGGGAGCTGGTTGGGGCGGGGGTCCCTCCCTCTCATTCCACCCCTCTGCTGTGTCGCTGAGTTCCGGGTGGTGAGACATCTGCGTTACATATTACTCGTGTTATATCTGGTTAAACACTACTGTTATTTCTCTGTTATTGTTATCATTTATGTTTCATCGTTAAACCAAACTGGTTTTATCTCGACCCCATGAGTCTGTGCTTACTGCTCCTTGCGGGCTCTCCTCCTCACTCCTGGTCGGCAGTGGGGAGCGAGCAAGGGAGCGACAGCGTGTTTCCTTTGTCTTTCCCTGCCAGTCGGTCGGCTTGAATCATGACATCTTTTGGTCGATCGGCTTGAACTACGACATCTTTTGGTGCCCAACGTGGGGCCAGGGTTTTGAGATAACAGCAGATTTGATGAAAGAGGGTTAGAAAAAGATCATTTTGTTGGATTGATTTTGCATATCGGTCAAGTAGTTGGTGGTCATAATGTTGGTTCATTTCTTTACACTGTGGCATTGGCTGAATCCTTATGTATCCTATGTATGTCCTGCAATGGTATTTATCAACTGTGGAAAAGGGGTTAAAAGCATAATTGTTTTGTACGGAGTGATGGCAGCTTACGATATGATTGCATCATTGGCCACGAGGGTGAGCTGGAATTTGTATGAGGCACTGCTGTCATTCCCATGCCTTGGGCACTTCCTCTCAGAATTCATTAGTAACCGCACCGAATCCTTGGGGAAAGCAGAGGAGAATGTTCTCTCTCGCCTGTCCTTCAAGCTAATCACAACAGTTTTTGAAAATTTTGAATATTCTTGGAATACCCAATCCAGCATGGTTCTTGTTTTCTGTCTCCTGAATGTGTTTCAGATCTTGCTCAGGGTCACACCAAAATTTCCTAAGGATATCACCCAGAGACCTGTCCTGAAGGCAGATAACTATGAGTGGCAAGATGTGTGGGAGAATATGGGCAAGCTCCTAGGACAATGGTCATCTCCAGTATTTTAAATTTCACCTCTGAATATATACAGAATCCTAAAAAACCACCAGAGTATTCGGAGAAAGTATGCTGTCAGCCTGGCCACCCCAAAGAAGCCCAAATCACTGCTGTGTGCTGCGGCCTGACCCATGCCTACTGAGCCGTTTTCAATATCACTCATTATTCCCAAGTGAAAGAAGATGTCTCTGGACCTAAAGACAAACCAGTAGATGCTGTGGTTGTTACAACCTCTGCAACGAATGCTGTGTCTGCCCTAACCCCTGTGACAGGCGGTGTGGCTGTTCTGACCCCTGTGACAGGTGCTGCAGCTGAACTAGAAAACCAGCCTGTGCCAGTATCAGCTGCTCCAGTACAGAAGAAGTATAGGAAGAAATTGGCTCTCTTGGTGAGGGATAAAAATGAAGCAGGGCCATCACGAGAACAAGAAGAGGAGGTAGAGCCAGAGATAATCACGTGGTCTCTATCCCTCAGTGAACTGTGAGACATGTGGAAGGACTTTGGCCGCCACCCGGGTGAGCACATTATTACCTGGCTCCTCCGATGCTGGTACAATGGAGCTGGTAGCCTGGAACTGGAGGGTAAAGAAGCCAAACAGCTGGGATCCCACTCTAGGGAAGGGGACATTGACAAGGTGCTTGGGAGGCAAACACAAACCCTCAGCCTCTGGAAGCGCTTTCTATCAAGCATGAGAGAAAGTTACCTCCTCAAGGAAGATGTTACATGCCACTCAGGTAAATGGACCCCAATGGAGAGAGGTATCCAGTACCTGAGGGAACTGGCTGTGCTGGAGGTGATTTACAATAATCCAGATAACGAGCAGTCGCCCACTGATCCAGATGAAGTCCAATGCACGCAAAGCATGTGGCGGAAGTTCCTATGAAGTGCACCACGAACATATGCAAAGCTCATTGGCAGTGATGTCCTGGAGAGAAGGTGAGAGACAAATCATGGATGGATTGGCTCGCTAACTCCAGCAGTACGAACGAAGTCTGTCTTCATCCCTACGGGCTTATGTTTCAGCTGTGAAAGAACTGTCCTGGGAGTTCCAGCAGCTCAAAGTGGATATGTCCTGCTCTCCACCCGCATGGGCACGTGTCTCAGCTGTTAGGACTAGGTACTCCTCCGCTCAAGAGAGGGAACATGGAAGACAAACACATCAGAATACTCTGTGGTCTTACCTACGTGACCATGGAGAGGACATGAGGAAGTGGATGGAGAACCTACTTCAGTCCTAGATGAACGAGTACATGAGTTGCGAAGGGAAGCAGCAAAGAAGAAGGATCATCATAAGAAAAGTATTGCTCCAATTTCCAGTGGGAAGCCCTCCAGACAAAACAGGAAGGCAGATTTCGACTCTGATCCTCTTGAGGGAAACTCTAAGTCATACAAGAAGTGAGTGACTCTGATCGAGATTAGAGGGGCCCTGCCTCCAGCCAGGTGGAGGAGAGGGACAATTGAGTTTACTGGACTGTGTGGATCCGCTGGCCTGGCACGTCGTCTCCACAGGAATACAAGGCTCTAATAGACACAGGGGCACAATGGCATTTGATGCCCTCCATCAGGGTATAGAGGGGTAGAACCCATCTGTATTTCTGGGGTGACAGGGGGATCCCAGCAACTGACTGTATTGGAAGCTGAAGTAAGTCTGACTGGAAATGAGTGGCATAAACATCCTATTGTGACTGGCCCAGAGGCTCCGTGCATTCTTGATTTGGACTTCCTCAGTAGAGGGTACTTCCAGGATCTAAAAGGATTCCGGTGGGCCTTTGGCATAGTTGCTTTGCAGGCGGAGGAAATTAAACAGTTGTCCACCTTGCCTGGTCTCTCAGAGGACCCTTCTGTGGTAGGTTTATTGACGGTTGAAGAACAACGGGTACCAATTGCTAACTCGACGGTGCATCAGAGGCAATATCACACCAGCTGAGACTCCCTGGTTCCCATCCATAAGCTGATCCATCAGCTGGAGAACCAAGGGGTTATTAGCAAAACTCGCTCACTCTCTAACAGCCCCATATAGCCAGTGCAAAATTCTAACGGGGAATGGAGACTAACAGTGGATTATCGTGGCTTGAATGAAGTTACGCCGCCATTGAGTGCTGCCATGCCAGACGTGCCTGAGCTTCAATATGAGCTGGAATCGAAAGCTGCCAAACGGTATGCCAACCATTGATATTGCTAATGCATTTTTCTCAATTCCTGTGGCAGCAGAGTGCAGGCCACAGTTTGCCTTTACTTGGAGGGGCATCCAGTACACCTGGCATCAACTGCCCCAGGGGTGGAAACACAGCTTCCCCATTTGCCACGGACTGATCCATACTGCACTGGAACAGGGGGAAGCTCCAGAACACCTGCAGTACATTGATGACATTACTGGAAGGGGCAATACAGCAGAAGAAGTTTTTGAGAAGTGGGGGAAGATAATTCAAATCCTTGTGTAAGCCGATTTTGCCATAAAACACAGTAAGGTAAAAGGGCCTGCACGGGAGATCCAGTTTTTAGGAGTAAAGTGGCAAGATGGATGCCAGCAGATTCCTATGGATGTGATTAGTAAGACAGCAGCTATGCCTCTGCCAACTAGTAAAAAGGAGACACAGGCATTCTTAAGTAGAGTGGGATTTTGGAGGATGCCCATCCCAAATTACAGTCAGATTGTAAGCCCTCTTTTTCAGGTGACCCAGAAGAACGATTTCAGATGGGGCCCTGAGCAGCAACAAGTCTCTGAGCAGATTAAACAGGAGATTGTTTGTGCAGTATCTCTTGGGACAGTCCGGACAGGACAGGATGTTAAAAATGTGCTTTATACTGCAGCTGGGCAGAACGGCCCTGACTGGAGTCTCTGGCAAAGGGCACCAGGGGAGACCCAAGGCTGACCCTCAGGGTTTTGGAGTCGGGCATACAGAGGACTGAGGCCTGCTACACTCCCACTGAGAAAAAGATACCGGCAGCATATGAAGGAGTTCGAGCTGCCTTAAAAGTAACTGGTACTGAGGCACCGCTCCTTTTAGTACCCCGATTTCCAGTTTTGGGCTGGATGTCACAGGGAGGGCCTCATCCACACATCATGTGACTGATGCCACGTGGAGTAAATGGGTCGCACTGCTCACACAATGGGCCCAAATGGGGAGGCCTAACTGACCAGGAATTCTGGAGGTCATTACAAACTGGCCAGAAAGCAAGGATTATGAAGTGTCATGGGAGGAGGAAGTGAAATATGCAGAAGAGGTCTCACGATATAACGAATTACCGGAGGATGAGAAGCAGTACGCTCTGTTCACTGATGGGTCCTGTCGCACTGTAGGAAAGCATCAAAGATGGAAGCTGCTGTACGGAGCCCCAGCCGGCGAGTTGCTGAAGCCACTGAAGGGGTGGGTGAATCAAGTCAATTCACAGAGGTAAAAGCTGTTCAACTGGCTTTAGATATTGCTGAGCGAGTAAGGCAGCCAGTACTCTGTCTGTACACTGACATGTGAAGGGTGGCAAATGCTCTGTGGGGGTGGTTGCAGCAATGAAAGCAGAATAACTGGCAACGCAGGGGTAGGCCCATGTGGGCTGCCGAATTGTGGCGAGATATTGCTGCCTGGGTGGAGAACCTGGTTGTGAAAGCACGTCATGTAGATGCCCACATACCCAAGAATTCAGCCATGGAAGAGCACCTAAACCACCAGTAGGTAGATCGGGCTCCTAAGATCCAAGTGTCTCAGGTGGACTTGGACTGGCAGCACAAGGGTTCATAGCTCGGTGGGGCCATGACACCTCAGGCCATCGGGGAAGGGATGCGACATACAGATGGGCTCGTGATCAAGGGTTGGACCTGACTATGGATGCTATTGTTGCGATTTTTCAAAGGGAAGGTCGCAAAAACGACAGAACTTATCTACACGTAGATAAGCAGGCACTTCTTTATTGCAGTGCTGGGAACCCCGGGAATCACCCAATGCTTCGAATACCTCACAAAAATTCAATCTATTTATACACTCTTTTACAAAGTTATAATATTTTAACATAAACATGCATACAATGTCCGCTATTAATTTTAACCTTTATAATGATTGGTTCAGCCCTCACTAATATTCATATATCTTATTTCCATACAATCGCTGGCAATTGGAGTGAGACCACATTTAAGCACAAAACAAAAATGGGGGAGTAGGGAGGTAGGGAGGCATGCTTGCGTGAAACGCAACCTATTGATCTGTCTAAATGAAGTATGCTGGTATTGTTATTAAAGCACAGGTGCAGTGAGACCAAAGCACAAGTGCGGTAAAACCAAATCACAGGTGCGGTGAGAGCTTTTACAAGTACAAAACATTCCCTGCCAGCTTTGCAGCCTCCACAGTTCTGGCTTTTGCTAAGGCCTACACACGACTTTTAGCATAAGTAAAGTTCTATATTCCTTATCCCAATATAAATTAATAAACTAATTTAATTAAAAGGGTGATTAGATATTCATTAAGCAATTAGTTCCTTAAAACTTAAGTTTGATTACAACACTATTGCACAGGTTAACCATGACTGTGAAACGTGTTCTGCAATCAAGCAGGCCAAGGGGGTAAAGTCTTTGTGGTATGGAGGGTGATGGATGAAATACAGATATGGGGAGGTGTGGCAGGTTGACTACATTACGCTCTCACTAACCTGTCAAGGCAAACATCATGTGCTCATAATGGTGGAGACGACCACTGGATGGTTGGAGACATATGCTGTGCCCCATGCCACTGCTTGGAAAACCATCTTGGGCCAGAGAGGATTGAGTCGGATAATGGGACTCATTTCCGGAACAGCCTCATTGACACCTGGGCCAAAGAGCACGGCATTGAGTGGGCGTACCACATCCCATGCACCAGCCTCTGGAAAAGTTGAACCGCACAATGGACTGCTAAAGACTACACTGAAAGCAATGGGTGATGGAGCTTTCCGACACTGGAACACAAATTTAGTAAAGGCCACATGGTTAGTCAACAATCTTCCAATCGAAACTCCCACGTACTGTGGATGGAGATAAAGTCCCTTCTGTGCATATGAGGAACATGTTGGGGAAGATGGTATGGGTCAGCCCTACCTCAGGCAAAGGCAAGCCCATCCGTGGGATTGCTTTTGCTCAAGGACCTGGGTGTACTTGGTGGGTGATGCAGAAGGATGGGGATGTTCAGCGTTTACCTCAAGGGGATTTATCTTTGGGAGAGAATAGCCAGCGGACTAAATCATATGATGTTAACTGATAAATTACCCTGCCAATGTATGTCATCATTGCTGCTGTTGTTATGTGTCATGTCGATTGATATTACAGTAAGAACGACCCAGACTAATAAAGGATAGACTACGATGAAAACGAGGGAAGGACAGCGATAAGAGAACCTGAGGTGGTGCCCAGTGACTTTCCTAAGGCTATGTCTTCATGCTTCAGACTGTGGGCACAGGCCGTGTCAAATACAACGTGAGTTCTGGACGAAGCATACAACAATCAAGCATCATTCTCTCCTACCCTAAAAAACTGTTACAACAAATGGAACCTCAAAGTCACGGCCTGCATGAACTCAAGGGATATACTGGAGGGGGTTGCTTAGGTTAAGAGAATTATATCTGTGTACATGTGCATGTGTGCATATAAATATATATAAAATATGAAAGCTAGTGATAAATGTAAAGTGTAAGATCTGAGCATGAGGTAGGCGGTATAGAATAAGGAGTGGATAATGTACTGGGTTCAGCTAGGAGAGAGTTAATTTTCACTGGAGGCTGGGAGCTGGACATAGCCAGGGTATCTGAACCAAACTAGCCACTAGCCGAAGGGATATTCGATACCATCATGACCTCATGCTCAGGGTATATAGAGGGAGCTGGCTGGGGCGGGGGTGCCTCTCTTTTCCACCTCTCCGCCTGAGAGCTCACATCACTGGGTTCCAGGTGGTGAGACGTCCGTCTTACATATTACTCGTGTTATATCTGGTTAAACACTACTGTTATTTCGCTGTTATTGTTATAATTTATATTTCATCATTAAAACAAACTGTTTTTATCTCAACCCCACGGGGCTCTGCCTACTGCTCCTTCCGGGCTCTCCTCCTCACTCTCAGTAAGGGTGAGCGAGCGAGGGAGCGACCTCGTGGTTCCTTTGTCTCTCCCCACCGATCAGTTGGCTTGAACCACAACAGGACCTGAATGGCATTATTTTTCTTTCTTCCTTCCAAGTCACAATAACCAAAAAACCCCCAAGGCAAGCATTCAAAGCATTAGTATTAGCATTTCTTGCCTTATTTTTCCTACAGGGCAATGCCTCTGGACAACCAGAAAAGAGGCTGGATTCACAACGTTAGTGATCTCGGTTTTCACATCATCAGGTTCTACCAAAATGGCCTGGTATTTCAGGAATCTGGAAGGGGAGAGCCAGTGGTTTCCTTTCTGTTCAAGAACAGCTGATATCACACGGGATGCTCATAAGCATCCCGGCCATCCTGTACTTACTTATCAGGCAGTCCCAATGCCGGGGCACACATCCTTCTTAAGTTCTTTTATCGTTTCGGGCAGCAGAGTTGGGCAGATGGCCTCTTTTGGTTCTGGACCTAGTTCTCGTTGCCTCCTGATATTTCATAGGTGATTTGTTGCAGTATCAGCTGTGCCTTCTGTTGGGAAACTCGATATCCCATTAGTCCAAGAAAATTCAATAAACTCATAGTCCAGTCTACACAATCTTTTTCTTATTGCAACAGAATACCCTTTTCTGAGGAGTGTTGCCATAATTCAAGATCTCATACCAGCTGATTACCAAATATTGTGGGACTACTCTTGAGTCCTTGTGGTAATACAGTCCAAGTAAGTTGTGTTCACCGTCCAGTACTTGGGCTCTCCCACTCGAAAGCAGTCTCTCACTTTCCTCAGCCATAGGCAAGCAGAAAAAAAGCATCCTTTAGATATAATGCCATGAGCTAAACCTGATTATAAATCTTTAACAATTTTATTTATGGCCCTCAAATCTCGAACTACTCGGTACGAACCATCCATTTTGTTAACTGGTAAGATGGGCGTGTTATATTCTGATTCACATTCTACCAACAGCCCATACTTCAGAAGATTATTGATCATTCTTTCCATTCCTTTTCTGTCTTCTAATTTCAAGGGGTATGGTTTTAAATGGACTCTAGGGGCTTTCTCTTTTAGTTCAACTCTTCCTGGGCTCACATTTTTAGCTTTCCCTGGTACTCCAGCAGCTCATGCTCCTGGGTGTACTCGATTCAGTATTTCCTCCATCTGTGGGGACTGACTAGGTATTGTTTCCGGGCTTGCGAGGGACAAACTTAACAGTTCAATTACATTTTTATCATTTACTCTTAGTTCCATTTCCTCTTGCTTAAAGGTGATGTTGGCTCCTAACTTCTCCAACAAGTCTCTTCCCAATAGAGATTTAGGGGAGTTTGGTAAATACAAAAATTGATGCATTCCTACAGCTTTTCCTAATCTGAGTTTTAAAGGTCTTAGAAAGAACGCCTTTTCCTGTTGGCCAGTTGCTCCCACAATGTTTTTCGTCTCTTTCTCTGCTCCCTAGCTTTATTTTAACCGGTGGATCTGCGAGGGTAGACACCACTGATCCCTATCACTCTTTTTTTGCCAGATCACTTATCACCTGGGGATTCCCCTGGAGCCTTGAGCATTTATTTTTCCGATGACCTTCCTTTTTACAATACACACACTGATTTTGTCCTCAAGCACTCTGAAATCTGCTACATCTCCCACGATTACCTCTGCATCCCCTCCCTCCTTTCTGCTCCAATGTTGCCACAGTTGACGACTCCAAGCAGTAGGGGTACACACTGAGGCTCCTCCACTGCAGGCCATGATGGGCAGAGCAAACCTCCGGGAGACATAAAAGAGGCCAGACCAGCAGCTTCCACTTCTTTAGTGCTTGTCTAACTTCTGAGTGGAGAGGTTGGGCTGCCTGGAGAGAGAGACCACTAAAACCACCAGGAGCAGCTATTCTGCCACCAGTGCAGCAGCTACAACAGGTGCCTGACCAGGTGCAGGACTCAGAGAAACAAAGGAGAGTCTCAACATTGCAAAGAGCCTGGCTCACAACCGCAAGGCTCATCACAACACCACTAAAACCAGCAGAAGCAGCAGTTCTGACACCAGTGCAGCAGCTACAACAGCTGCCTGACTAGGTGCAGGACTCAGAGAAACAAAGGAGTGTCTCAACATTGCAAAGAGCCTGGCTCACAACCGCAAGGCTCATCACAACAACATGCTGCCATAGGAATTAACCCACTTTCTGCAACATTTGCAGCAACTGAGACCTGTGAGGTCTTAAACGTCGCTCGGACAGGAGGCCCTCTGCAACATTCTACCAGAGAGTAGGGTGAAGCATGGCAGGCACAGCAACAACTCAGCAAGGAACTGACACGCTCTTGCAAAGGAGTCTAGAGAACGTCACACCCAACTGCTGCCGTAGGAATTAACACACTTTCTGCAACAGGGACTGCTGATGATCATTGAGATCATGAAACACCACCTTCACTGCCAGGAAGAGAGCAGCCACCAGGCCAGCTGGTCTAAATCAGCCTCGCAGCCACCAGCTGCAGGCAGCTCAGCGCTTTTGAGCTAAAGGGGAAAAGTACACAGCGAGGAAATCTACAAGCCTTCCTCCAGACGACCCTGGCCCATGACCACCAGAGACCACCAGACGACAGTGTGCATGCAGCAAGAGGAGGAGATTTAGCACGCCTAGTTCCCGTGAAAAGGGGGAGAAAAGGTGGGCACAATGGCAATAAAAGAAGTGCAGACCAGCAATTAGTTGCAATATTCCCCCCACTGATGATGGACCTGCGGGACATCGCTGGACTCCATGGTGGTATTGGTTTCTCCTTCTTTTGCCTTTCTCTTTCTCCCCGTTCCATCCCCCTTTTTTTCATCTCTCTCTCTCTCTCATGCAGACCAGCAACTAGTCACAGTATTCCCCCACTGATGATGGACCTGCGGGACATCTCTGAACTCTGTGGTGGTATTGGTTTCTCCTTCTTTTGCATTTCTCTCTCTCTCCCACCTCACCCCTCCTCTGCACTTGAAGAATAAATATGCAAAAGAACACACGACATTGACCTCATTTGTGCCTTAACTCACCTCTGGGGTCATTGTAGCTCGACTGAGTACAATTCATGACGAGACATTTGATTTGCCACAAGGAGGGTGTTATAAATTGAGGGAATAAAACCCAGAGACACCCGGTAGGAAATTGAAGTCTGTTTTTGCTAGTATGTAAGTAGAAAAGAAAAGTTCATCTTAGTGACTTATATAGGTCAGTACTTTATCAAATCCAGTACCAATAATGCTTCTACTGAGGATTACATACTTTAATTTGACACATTTAAGCTCTGTAGTGGGAGTAAATGCAAAAAAAGGTAATGAGTGTGGGGAGGTTCTCGCACAGCCAAACTCTGTGGATAAAGGGTCAGCAGGGATTTGCATGGCCAGATCAGAGTCAAATACAATTTATTGAAGCAACAGATAGGCAAATTCATTTTGATTGCTGGTAATACTGACTGTCTGCAAAGCACATGCTAAAGTTACAGACTTATTAGATCATGAGCAGCTCTGTAAAGATTTCTTAAGCATCCACGGGCAGTGCTTGGTGAGACTGAGTGTTTGGACTTTAGCCGAAGGTGTCCCGAGGTGGGGGAAGAGAGGCTCAGCCCATCGAGTGATCTCGAGAGTCAGAGGTGGTCTGTGGTGGTGTCTCCCCTGACAATGGTGGTATC
Source organism: Apaloderma vittatum (assembly GCF_000703405.1). Taxonomy (NCBI): domain Eukaryota; kingdom Metazoa; phylum Chordata; class Aves; order Trogoniformes; family Trogonidae; genus Apaloderma; species Apaloderma vittatum. Next base: position 11,923 of record NW_009719774.1, read on the forward strand.
TTCCCTAACATCATCCCCCCCTCTCTTGGGCCATTTTTATATTATTTGTTACCTTTCAGGTGCAGTTAGAGTGGCTATAGGAGTGCAGATCTTTTTTTGATTGGTGTAAACTTCCCTTGCTTCGCGTTTAGAAGTATAGACTAGAAAAACTCAATGAGCTAGCTCAGTGAGGGGTGGTCACACCTCAGAGGCAGGTACCTTTTGGGATGGAGGTGTGTTTTGGTCTTATGATGAGATTATAATGAGCATAGTTCACCCAAAGGACAGCATCTCTCAAAAGATGACAGACTCGTGGCCCAGGGTAGTAAAAGTGCAGTCAACTGGCTGCATGACATCTCCAGGCTCCTTTGTGTTCACAGAGCTTGAGCTTCGTTCTGTGCTCCGTGGGATTATCTCTTAGAGCTGGACCATCAAGCTCCCTTCATGTTACTGACCCTTAAGGTTATCTTAGAAACCTTTGTGGGGAGAACTCCTTACGGACCACGTGAACGTTGTCCTGGAAACTTTCTTGATGTTCCCAGGTGTGAACAATTCTATGCAGGCAATTAAGTAATTTGAGATCATTATCCCGGATCAAATGCCCTAAGAAAGGTTAGTTTTCTGAGGGCCAAGTACTCTGGCACTGTTTTAGCCGAGATGGTTGCCTTGCAGTTAAAACTAAAGTTTAGGCATAGGTGCCTTAATTCCACAGGAAGCAGCGTAGGATGTTCAGAAGCTCTCGGGGAGGGATGCGCCTGGGAGTGGGGGGACTTACGTATGGCATGCAGGAGTCACCGAGGCGGGAGACACTGTGGAGAGAAGGAGGAAGTAAGCCAAAATCTGATGAAGAATGAGGGTTTATTAGTAAACCGGGGAGAACCCAGAGAGGGATAAAATTTCATGGTGTGGAGGGGGAGAAGGTGCTGCATTCCCCTCATGGGACAGGGGAGGAAGAGACAAGCTGCTAAGAGTTGACATTGTTTTCAGTAACTGATTGGAGGTTGGAGCAGATGGGTTCCAACAGCCAGATGGGGTTGACAGGTTAAGTTCTTTAGTTGGTTAGCTCTTGATAGCAAAACTGTGGTATGAGCAGAGGCTAAAGATGAGGCTGAGACCAGACATGCTGGGAAAGCTGGGCCAGAGACAGTAACCAATGGTTTGTCGTGAGCGATCAAAGTCAGCTGCCCAAAATACAAATGGATCCCAAGAAGGAGGGGGACACCGTGCAGCTAATACCTGTCTTTATAGGATATTTGGCCCCAGGTATCTGTAAAACCTTCAAAGATGGGAGAGGTAGAACCCTCTTAGCAAATTGAAGGGACTGTTGGATCCTCTACCCTTATTAAGAACATCTGCGATGAGCATTCATGCTAATTTACATGACAGGGAAGCTATTGAAATGTATAACCATCAAGAGAAAGAACTATTGTAAATCAGTGACTGGATCATATAATGCAGGTGTACGCAGCTCAGGAAGACAAACTTGAGCTGAAACAACACCTAGGGACATGTCAAGTGGAAAGACTAGCTGGTGTCCCTGGAGCTGACTGACTAATGGCTGCTTGTTAAGGATAACTGTGGCTCTGAAAAGTATAATCCTGATGAGTACGACCGCCTCAGCAGACTGGCTCCAGCCCTTTGTCAGAGCAGTGGGTGCAATGCCACGGACGGTGCCCTCTGGGGGTCTTTCTGAAGAAGGTCGTACGGCTTTGCAGCCAGAGCTCCTGGACTCCCCTGAGCTCTCCTGCAGCTTGCACATCCCCCCTTCTGGACAAATAGAACAATTCACACCTCAAGCTGCAGAACACAAACAGCTATCCCAAACTACTGAACATAAACAATTCTCAATTTTCCATGAATCAGTCCCTCCCTTTTCTATATACATTGCGAATTCTTTCGCATTTTCCATGTAAATCTTCATCTTTAAACCCAGTTTTGGTCCTGAGCCTTCTTAATGTGGCTGTAGTGAATCCACGCTGGTCATTCTCCGATCTTGATACTTGGAATAGTCCTTTCCACTTTTCCAGTGGTTCACCTGTAAAATTCTAATACAGTCAATGCTAAGACCAGCAGCTAAGAGTTTGCCACTTTGTTTTAGGTTTGAGTTCAAAGAAGAAGATGCCTTCCAGATCACTCAGAGGAGAACTGCTAAGGCTTTCTTCCCCGCTGCTAAACACAGTGAAGTATACAAAGTGAATTTCAGTGTAAAAACATCTGTACAAAATTATTCCCTGCCACACAAAATCATTCCCCTTAAACCTCTCTCTTGCCATGCATCCTGTTGTGAAATAGGGATATTCAATTCCAAAAACTCTAAAGAGTGGAAGTGCCCTCACAAGGGCTCTCACAACCTCCTGCTCATAACAGGGCCAGTGTGGAATCCAAACTAACCTCAGCATTTTGTGTCAAAACTTGAGAACTTCCCAGGTCAAAAGACTGCACACCTACCCTTGCTCCACTACAATGTTTGACTGCCTCCATGGAGCAAACCTAACCGAGAACTTTATAAATAATCTCCTCCACAGATAGCAGAAAGGCTGCTGGTTCAATCCCATAAGCTCATTTTGCTCAGCCTCTCCTCACAGGTTCTGTGCCCTGAGTCAATAAACCCAGCTGTCTGGGAACAAATACCATGTCTGTGGTACTCCTGTTGGCTCTGAAACCACATTGGCTTTCAGGTAGAAGTTCTTCTGAGACAGCTGGTACTAGTCTGTTCAAAAGTATTCTTGCAAGGATTTTACCAGCAATAGAAAGCAAAATAATACCTTGGTAATTTGACCAGTCTGATTTTTCTCCTTTCTTCTTGTACAGGGTGATGATGATTGCATCATGGAGATCTGGTGGTAGTTCACCTCTTTCCCAGAAACGCACAATGAGCTCGTGAAATTTAGCATGGAGTGCTTGGCCTCCATGCTTCCAGACTTCAGGTGGGATTCCATCAATCCCAGCTGCCTTGCCAGTTTTCACCTGCTGTACGGCCTCTGCTTCCCTGGTATTTCACAGTGTATATTGCGCATCTCTTGTGCATGTTACTTTCTGTATGCCATGCTCTGTTCAAGCGGGCTTCCCAATAAAAGCAATGGTCAACTTCCTCCCATCCTGCACACCAAAGCAAAGCCTCCCAGGTACCATGATATACATACTTCAGCCAAGGAGAAGCCAAACAATACTTTTTAGAAAGTGTTATGGTATTTTAGTGAAAAGCCAGGTATCTGGATGAAATTTTTCTTCAACCTGCAAAATATTTTGTTAGTCTTTTCAAACAGAAAAGCTTTACGTGTGATCATGCTTAGTTTGGTACCTGATTCTCTGTCCCCAAAAGTTGATGGGAAAATTCAGGCTGAGAAATGGGATTTGAGGCTGGATTGAAAGCAGGGCAAGGAGGAGGATGAGTCTTGGGTGTCCAGAGACAGCACCTGCAGTGCTTGGATAAACTGGTAATCTGGCTGTTGTGGCATGTTTAGGTGTGCATGCACAAGCAGAGTCTGCGCAAGCAACATCGTCAGTTGGGTCTCTTATTCCACAGACTCTGTGGAAGGAGGGAGAAAGTGTGAGCCTCTGTTCTGTTGCCTGCTGAGCTGCTGGGTCCCAGAGGAGTTTCTAGGCGAAGCATCTCTGATGGAAAGAGGAGAGGGCAGACAGAAAGCTCCCAGGTAGAAATTGGGTTGTGTGGGTTGTAACACTTGTTTGCCGTTATGAAAGCTGACAAATGCAGGGGTGAAAGACAGCTCTCTTTCTGTTTCTGGCTGTATCCTGAGCTGCATCGAAAGGCGTGTGGTCAGCAGGTCAAGGGAGGTGATTTTGCCCCTCTGATCTGCTCTTCTAAGACCCCAGCTGCAGTGCTGTGTCCAGTTCTTGGGACTCAACATAAAAAGGACATGGACCTGCTAAAACAGGTCCAGAGAAGGGCCACTAAAATGATCAGGGGGTTGGAGCATCTTGCCTATGAGGCCAAGCTGAGAGAGCTGGGGTTGTTCAGCCTGAGAAGAGAAGGCTCTAGAGAGATCTTATAGCAGCCTTTACATACTTAAAGGAGCCTTACAAGAAAAATGGGGACAGGTTTTTAGTAGGCCATGTAGGGACAGGACAAGGGGGAATGCCTTTGAACTAAAAGAAGGTAGATTTAAACTAGATACAAGGAAGAAATTTTTTACATTGAGGACGATAAAACACTGGAACAGGTTGCCCAGAGAGGTGGTAGAAACTTCATCTCTGAAGATACTCAAGGTCAGGTTGGACAGGGCTCTGAGCAACCTGATCTAGTTGAAGATGTCCCTGTTTGCTACAGGGGGTTGGACTAGATGACCTTCCAAAGTCCCCTCCAACCCAACGCGTTCTATGATTCCATCAAAATACAAACACAAGCTTGAGTCAGAGCAGTATACTTTACATCTGTGTAGAATACGTTATTTTTATTTATCCATTTTCCTGGCTGCATAACTATACAAATAGAATGACTTGGAATAATTTGAAGAATAACATGTGTATACTATTGGTAGTTGGTAAAACATTACATTGTACAGAGAGTACAAATAAGGCATAACCTAACTGCTTGCAGTGAAAATTGATCCTGGAAATAAATACAAATGGACTCTAATCTTCAGAGAAAGCTTTGTGTCTCATGAATGCTATAATGCTCAAGAACATTTTACTGAGTAGAAATTATCCTTTCCAGGGAAGTACCATAATATTCCAGTCTTCCCATTTTATAAAATTCTATATTGAAGAGTGAGAGCAAGACTATAGTAATGTGAATTCCACTAATTCTTGAAATAACCACTGCATCTAGATCAAAGTGTTTCACAGAAGCATAAGAGACTGCTCCTGATTGCCAGAGGTGAGGCATTCTCGATTACTTCAAGGGGTAGTGTCATACACAACACGGATAGGAAGCTGTGGTTTTGATGACCACTTGGGAAAGACATTTATCATAGATGAGGAATGATCCTGGTTTTGAAGTTTACAGATAATGAAGACAAATCACCTCCATCAGATGAAGGAGTAATATTGGCTGATTTTTTATTTATTTTTCTTATCATGGTTCTATGGATCATATTTGAATTAAAATGCCTGGAAGGATAATGGTTACTAGACAACAGAATCTGTTTTGCTTGACTACAGGCTTTGTTTGATTTTTGTATTTTGGCTCTGAAATAATTCAGGCTATTAAATAAAATGCAACCTACATCTATTCTCAATAAAAAATATTGAAATGTCAAAAAGAGGAAGAGATTTAGCTATTCCTTTTACTTCAAAGAGGATTTTACAACTGGTTACTGAATTTGTTCATGAAATTACTATTTCTCAGAAATAGCTAGAGAGGAGAATGAACAAATATAACATGCATCTTAAAGTTTGGAGGCTTATCTAGTAACAAAAGACATGTGCTAGCAGTTCTGAATAATGAAAATTTTTTACAGCTAGATATTTTAATGTAGCACTATTAATACAGTTAATGTTCTTCTGACTATGGAATCATTAGAGCAAACAGCTTTCCTCTATCAATTTGTTGCAATGTTTTGTC
>NW_009719774.1:17456-28194 GCF_000703405.1 Apaloderma vittatum
ATCTACTTAATTATATCTTAACTGGTGGTTTTAAGGAATGCCATAAGTTGCCTTTAAAAAAAAGCAAACAACAAAACACCCAACAAAACTCAGCATTCTAAGAAATGGAATTTATTTAAGAAAAAAATAATTTTTTTGACAAGTAGTGTATGATCATAAAGCTATGCTTTAAACAATCACTCTAAAGAAACTTTAGAGACTTTTGGGTTTAGAGATTGGATTTCATATGAAGATTACACTTTGGTCCCATGGAAGTTGAGAATGAAATTCAGATTTTCTTCAGAGTCATGCAGAATAATTAAAAAAATGACAGTTGAAAGAAGTAGAGAAAATAAAATCAATAAAATTTGTATGTCACTAATAATTTTTAAATTATGTATCCATTAATTGCATATCTTTGTAAAAACGGTTTCACCCTGTATTGATATGTAATTATGCATCTGCTATGGTTTTACATGACGTAAGTTGTTTTATCAACTAAGTTTTTTCATACCTATTGATTTAGAAAGTATTTCTCTTTTACTATTTTTTCATACTTTCTTTAGAGGGAAGAAATAGAAACAGGGTTATGTAGTTCTTTTAAGATGCACTTCCCTCTCTGAATAGTGTCACTGAAATTATTATATGATAAGAAACATCTTAATATAAGAAAAATAGGCAGCATAAACAAAGCTAATGTAGACCAGTCTGTTATTTTCACCTAGTAATGTATACTAGAATAAAAGTATTGTGACAGTGAAATCTAGTCACAAGATACCTGAAATTATTCTTCTGATCGATGTTTACTATTCCCTGTTAATCTGATGAAAGAAAATATAGTTCCTCGCTATACAAAATCTGTAATTTTCATTCATGGTGTAAATGGCTCCCAAATGATTATTTAAGCCAAACAAGATTTCACTGTCACTGGGGAGTGGCAAGCAAGATCTTGGGATTAGCATAATAATTGATTTGGAACAAGTGATATTCCATACACTAGCGTGTATACAGAGAATAATGAATGTGGTAGCCACAGTCTGTGAGTCACTATTGGGATTATAATGAACGCTGAATATTTTTCAGTCTTTGGAGGTTTTCAAACATCCATACAAGCTAATGAGCTAATTTAGATAAGCATTAAACATGAATTTAATCACATTACTGGTAATTATTAGCAGACACAATATGAAGGCCTTTTAGTTTCCTTCAAAAGTTGTAATTAACCATAAAAAAGTAAATTGTTTGACCTCATGCACTGCATATAAATGACTCAACTAAAGACTTTTAGATTTAATAAGATGTTTATCTTAGAGTCTTTTTTCTTTATAGATTACTTAGCTCAAAGTAAAAGTGTATTTTTTTTTGCCACATGTTAAGAGGAACATCAGACTATATTTCTGAAAATGTTACTCACTGAAATGAACCTGAAAACCAAATGAATTTCCTAAGAATATAGAGCATGTGTTTATGTGATACGTGGCCTCATTCATGCACCATCTCCTATGGGGATCATGAGTTAGTAGGTAAGCATATACTTCCAGTAACATCCCCAACAGCTCTGAAATGTTTAAGGTTAAGCATGTGAGCAAAGGTTGTGTGGATTAGAACAAAAAATGTGCAAAACTTAGTGTTTTGTTTGGCAAATACCACATGGACAGGTATACCTGGCCCAAAAAGCTTGAGAAAACAAGATTTCTTCCTGACTGCCTACATCAGCCAAAAGACTATGCTCCCCATGCATTTCAGTGACCGAAAGCAATGACTGGAATATAAAAAGTAGTATATAAAAAAAATTTGTAGAGGTTTTTGAGATAAACTTTAGAGTCCTAGAAATGTGTGACCAAATAAATATTTTTAGTTTAATTGTTTTAGGGCAAAAGTAGCTGTTACTAAAAGTCTTAAAGCTAATGTATGTAGACATTGGTCCCTGAAGTTACAATTCTGGATGGATAAAATCTGATTTCAAATAGCAAAAGTGTAAATTTTTTTTGAAAGTTGGCAAATGACTATGTTCAATTTCTCTCAGACAGTGAGGGAAAATTCTTTTTTTCTTAACAGAGCAGTGAGCTCATCTGCCTTTTCATTTCTCCTTCCTGTCTTTCACCAGATTTTGTTCTTCAGTTCTAATATTAAAACATTTTGCTCTCCTCCCTCTTCCTCTGATGAAGTCACCCTTTCTTTTGTTGCTTTTCTAGCAGGGTAATCCGTGCTAAATAGAGCATTCCTGAAATATTATGGAGCCATGATGGCTCCTGCAATTGAGTTCTTCTTTATTTATATTATACATCTTTCTCTTATGGTATGTTTATATAAGCACTTACAACAGTGGAGCATGCTATCTATAGACTAATTAGAATTTTTACCATAATAAACACAACTATTAATCATGAATTTCATTGTTTTTTGTTCTAATAAGCACTTGATATAATCCAGGATAATGACAAGAGAATGAACATTAATAACAAACGCTTAGTATTTACTAATTAATTAAAGCTGCTCATTAATATCTTTGAAAGATAAAGATTAGAGGAGCATGCCACTCACACAATTTACTGTAAATGAGGAATAAAAATATCTTCCCTTGGAATTAAAATTTTGATGAAGCTTTGCAGAGTGCATTAAGGACCTTGTGAATGGGAAGCTACACCTACTTAAGTTCATCTAGTTCTTATCAGAGCACTCACAGGCTGTATGGTGCTTGTGTGAAATAACATTAAGCAAGTAAGAGAAGCTATTCTCTTTTGCACACTCCGACTGCATAGAAAGAATACCTCTTGCTATGTTTTTTGCTCTGTCTGCAGCAAATGGAGATGTGATCTTATTCCCATGTTTCATCTTGATGTCTCTTGGTTCTGTTGCACTTAGCTAACATAATACAAAAATAGGAAATACCAACTTCTTACAAGAATATAAAATTTGACTGAGAAAAGGAATTTAACATTTTTGATTTTTGCTGTTGTCTCAGATGCATCTAGTATTAAGTTACACCCATGTCTGTGAAACTGATTTTTCCAAACTATCTACTGGAGTTACCTTACACACTTACTAATATCTTCATTTGCTTATGCCTTTCACAGTCTGTTTTTATAATACTCTAATTCTATCTAGGTGTACTCCTGTTTTTTCAGTATGTCAGACTTGAGTATGTTCTAGCTGTTAAGTGTTTAGTTTTGGTTAAAAAAAACCATATGATTTTGTCCTATCCCTTTCTTCATCAAGAGCCTAAAGCATTTTATCTCCTGTGCTGACAGGCAAAATTTTCTCCTAATTTTTCTGTTTTGTAATAATCATGAAATGAAATGAGAACATTTGGTGATAACTTGAGAATGAGGAAGGTTATTAGAAAAACTGTACAGCAAGAAGCCTGCAGCCTTTTCTGTTTTTAACAGCAGCCATCTTTCTTGGTGTTGAAGGGCTGCTTGTCACTGTTGGAGTGCTGAGAAGGCTGCACAAGTACGCAGCCACGCTCCAGCAATGTGGTGGGAAATGGACCCGGCGCAGAGCAGTACTAACTCGGCCACTTTGGCCCTACTGCCTTCTGCATGGACATCCACATCTGGGCTGTCGAATCATGAAAAGTAATACACTTAAGGTGTGTTGAATGTAGGATGCACCTAATGACATCCTGTCCTGGTTTGAGCTATAAAACCAAATTCTGTTCAGCGGTTTTTATTTTACAGCTCAGTCCCTTCTAAAAGGCTGCACTTTCTGAAGTTAGCAGCATGTTTTTGCAGACAGTGTGTGCTACTGGCAGTGATAACACCTGATGTTTACAGTTACTGCCTGGGACTGGGATGCAGAAAGGCTCTTGCTGATACTTATTCCTATAGTGACCAAGCTGGCTCTTGTGTGCCATGCTGGGGGTGCCGGGGAGTGAGAGGGGCCACAAGGAGGTAAAAGGTTGCATTTCCAGGGCGTAATAGACAGGACAGGTGACCAAAAGAAGTATTCCATTCCATATACGTCATATTCAGAATAAATTGAGTGACTGTGAAAGTTTAGTTCTCTCTCTTTCTTCAGTGGCCTGCATCCAAGGAAGGCTCTGTCTGATCTCCTGCTTTTGATCCAGATCCTGAGTTCCTGAATCCAGCTCCTGTGTCTGGTTCCCCACAGCTGCTGAGCCTGGGGCTTCCCCAGTGCCACCTGCTCTGCATCATCAGTGGGGATTGATATCAGGGGAAGGAAGTTGGGTTCAATATTGGACTTAAATAGAGTTGTATATAGTTCTTTATTTTTGTCATTTCACTATTATTTCTATTATTATTTCATTAAAGCTGTTTTAGTTTTGTTTTCTAATCCATAGGTCTGTCTGCCTCATTCTATTTTCCTTCCTGTTTGGGTGGGGGAGAGGGGGTTAGAGATCGTCTGTCTGAGTTTTAGTGATTGGCCCAGCCCTAACCTGTGACACATCTATATAGTCTATTAAAGGGGAACATTCTTTAGCAAATTTCAGAAACGTGTTCCCAAACTATGGAAAAAGTTTTTGAAACCAAAATAACCAAAACATAAACCTAATATGTGTCAGCTGAAGAAACATCTAGTTTTGTTTCTGCTTCTTTTTGCCATAAATTGTTTCATACCTACTGTGTGCCATGTCTCCAAACTCCCAGATCAAAGAGTCTGACCTCTGTAAAATGTGTTCTGAAACTCATTTGTAATTGCTCTGACTAAACTTGAAATTGTCTTTTTCAAGTTGTAAAATTTGAGTATGGACTCATTCAGGTAGTGCTATATGTGACAAAACTTTAGAAACTGCATTCTAAAATAATTTAAGTTCTTAATGGTGGAACTAGGTTATTCTCCTAGATCATGTCAGAAGAAGCAGCGTATTTTCAACAGCATTTAAGATTTTATGTAGAAATTACTTATTCAACTGTATAGTTTATAACCGGTATTCTGAAGTTTTGTTTTTTATAAGCATAGAGAGACCAGCATTGAGTGTTAATCCATGACAGAGCTGTTAATTTATATGATGTGATCCAAAAAGCTTGAGGCAGTTGGTTTTTTTTCCCTCATAGGGAAGGCACTATGGAAATCACAGTAATTTTTCTTGTCACACAGAATCACCATGTGCTGTAAAAGGTAGAAGAAATATTCCTATGCCATGATTGCAATCTTTCTCCTCCTTATTTTTGCATCGTGGAAAAAAAAATACATCCAGAGTATTTTTGAGCCATGTAGCTTGTTTAGTCAGTCAAATTATTTAAAAAAAAATCATTTCACTGAATGAGCAAGAAAATGATCTGTCTGCGTTTGTGTATGGAAGCACAGGATTCCAGTGGGATCTTGTTCATTCAGTGAGTTCTTGTGACCTCTGGATGAGCAGAAATTTGTGCATGAATATGTAAGCAAGCACCAGCAAGGCAGATGTTACACTTACTGACCTTCACTCACTGAAACTGATAATCAGTTTGGCTGTCATTCATTGTCCTTTTGAGGCTCTCTTACAGGAAATGAATGCCAAGGAGACATATTTGGTCCTGCAGGTCCTGCCAGAAATTAGGCTTGGACTTGGATGTCTTGGAAAGAATCCGAGTCGAGTTTGACAACAAAGAGGAGGCTGCTGCAGTAACACGTGCAGATGATACACTTCTCAATCTGTGTGCTCCAGAGCGGGGAGATGTTGGGGCTCTTTCCTGTCTCTTTCATTCGGCTGTGGGTATGAGGGCAAAATACATAACAGTGTAAAAAAATCAAATAAAATTCATTTATGCAGATAAACTGGCCACTGAAGTTGCATCTGTGTAACCTAATGAATGGGGCATCAGTGTTTCACTTAATAACAGGTAAATCATTAATGACCATCAGCAGAAACATTCTGCTTTGTAAGTTGGCAATTAGAATAGAATGAGTACACACATATTAAATAATACAATAAACATTTTCTCACACAGCTAATAATATTTTAACCAGTCACCCACTAGCTAAACTATGTTTGATAAAGAGCAAATTTTCTGTGCTTCTTAATCAGATTTTTTTTTCACTTTTATTAATAGTTTGTAGCAGTACTGCAATGGCACATGAGTATGAACAACACTGCAACTGCATGCGCTGAACAGGAGTGTGGAAACAGAAGCATGATAATGTTCAATGATAAGGATCAGGATTCAGTCAGTTGAGCGTGGAGCTAAAAATGCCAAGATCATGGGTTCGATTCCCGTTAGGTCCCCATGTGTTGCCTGATGTAGTCGAGAGGTGGCATCCCTGGTGACAGGGAGCTTGGATTAAAATGATCTCTAAGGTCCCTTCCAGCCTAGGTCATTCTATGATTCTATGATTCTGTGATTTGTAAGACTGTAGAAGCTGCATTGGGATAATAATTAAAGGTAGGTTCCTAGGGAGAAAAAGGCTGAAGCCAACCAGAAAAGGTAGAAATACTGATAAAAAAGATGCCACCAATATTATTTCGAAAGATGCCATGTTGCATACAACAGAGAAACACTTTATTTTCCCACTTTCTGAATAAAGGGGAGGTAGATACTCCTTAATTATTGCTTTAATTATTACCTAGTTTTCCAGGTTTTGGGTCAGTTGCCTTAGCATATAAAGCAGGAGAAAGAATGTGAAGCCATTTACTGGTAACCTCATTTCTCTATCCCTTTAGCCTTCCTCCTGTGCTACCTGCTCCATCCTGTTTATTTCTTTGATGTTTGCCATCTTCATCTAGATTTTAATCAAATTTGTAAGAGTGCAGAAAGAGGTAATGACAAACTCTATGATATTTTACAAACACAGGATAAAAATATAAGCTTAACATTGCAAAGCAAGAATCTGCCATGAATGCAACAACATTCACAAGCACGTTTGGTGGCTGGGTGTGTAACGTAAAACCCATTCTGTGCACACTGTACGAAATATGGATCTTGGTGTTTCCTATTAATTTTTAGCACAGTGAATGCTTCACACAACTACATGCTTACATTGCAAATGCAAATTGCATACTAGTATTTACTTTTTTTTGTATGTTGCAGTAGAATTTAGTGATACTGAGATACAAAACTACCTTACTAGACCTCTTTCTTTGTTCCCCTCCCCCATTCATTTTTTACAGAAATCTCCTATTTCAAATTACTTCTTCTGCTATACTTAACATTAAGTGCATTGATAACTATAGCACGATGCATTTGATATCTGCTTTCTGAGAAGCCATTCATCAACCTGCCTCTGCTTCAACTGCAAAATCTTTTCTTGTGCCTGTTGTCACTGTTGGTAATTTTTCCTGAAACAGCTTGAATTTAGATGGAGTTACAGTTAACACTCCTCTATAAAATGATGGCAACAGCCAGGATCTTTTGATGCTCAGAAATGAGGGAGCGGCCGCCTTAAGGCTTATACAGGAAGATGCTTCACTCTGGTACTGCTCCTTGACTGAGCTCTCCCATGGCTGCTCTAAACTTCTCCAGCTCTTGGAGTCACAAACTTTTGGGCCTCATAGCCGTCCTGAAACTCAGCACAGTGAAATATGCTGAATGTAAGTGGAAAGCACAACGAAAAGAAGTATGGAGGAAAGAAAAACAAAGAAACTTAATTAGTGGTGTACAACAAGGATAATGTTGGTACGTGCTGGAATTTATACTACAGGGCTGTAAATGAAGCTTACAGCTGAGAAGCACAAAGCACAGCTCATCAGAAAAATCATCTTGGCCCTCTTTCAGTCTGCAGTATTGTATGTGCTGATCTATTCTTCCAGCATAACTGTACTTCACTCAGGAGGCCTGTAATATGTTTTGCAAGCAGTTATTCCCATCAGGATTGCATCAGACCGCAGGTTTGGCAAAGAAAGCCTGTGTATGAAAACCCTCTCTCCCTGCCCCTGTAGATGCTCAGAGGAGAGCCATTTGAAATAGTGATATTACCTCAAGAATATTAGGGTGATCTTGATTATTTTGACCTTCAGTTGCCTTTCAACTACCAGCAATGGACCAGTAAATCTATAAGATGGAGGAAAAGACACACAATCCTGTTTCTAAAATACTGCAGTGTATTTCGAAGTTACTAGATGTCCTTTATCACTGTACTGACCAGTTGACCTCTCAGTGTTATGAAATCTTCAGGGTGGTGTTCTTCTTGCCACATGAGGTTTACACCTCAGGGCAAAGCCACAGTTGGCGATGACCTGGGCTGTTAATAGCACAACATGCAATTTTGATGTTGTGGTTTGAGCTTGGGAGCCCTCTCCAGTCATAGGAGTTTCAGTGCCATTTGCTAACCAAGGCTATTTCATATTCCAGAGCTTTTACCCTCTGTTTCCATGTCACTGCTGAGTGCAGATGTGATCTGTGCTGGTTAAAAAGGTATTCAGAAAAATGAAAGGAAATGGCTTTTAGACAAGGGTGAAACAATATCTCACTTGTATCCATTAATATGTTTTTGAGAGTTTATACAAGGATTCTTTTTTTGAAAGAAAACTTTCTGAAAATTTTTAAGATTTGTAAAAATGAACCATAAGAGCATTATTGATAGTATATGTATTTACATTATAAATACACTATGTATAATATCATACAGGTGTAACCAAGTCATTTTTTTTTTAACCCAGCAATCCCATTCAAGAAGTTCAATTTCTCCCATTTTCTGTTACTTTTTTCCAGTTGTGTGTTCTGATTTGAAAAACCTGCTGTCTTCATGGCAACACAAATCTTAGCAGCAGCACAAAACGAGCCCAGAGTGACACACAGCTACAGAATCCTCTGGATTCTGCCCTGCCTGAGACCTTAATCTTGGCTTCAGAATGAATGCTTTTTAAATACAGAAGACAATTCAACCTCTGAAAAATAATGATCCTTGGACTTTCTGCAGCACAGGCTCTCTGTTGTAAAGGGAAAAAAACTAAAACAAAACAGGAAAACACTTCTGACCATGTGAAACTGAGAATTATAAACCAGATAGGGTGATACCAGAAAAGGCTAAGATTACAGTTTAGAAAATTCAAGGAAAAGAGTCCGATGTTACTTTTCCAGGCTCTTTGGCTCAGAAAAAAAAGAATAAAATCCCTCCGTGTTTGTTTATTCTCCATTATGTTTTTCAGAGTGATATTTACTTTTGGTCATGAATGTTTGCAGGAATTTGCTTTGTTTTGTTTGTTTCATCTGGGAAAAAAACATTGGTTAGGTTACATTTTACATGAGAAATATTTGTTGAGCTTACATGTGCAATTTAAAAAAGAAATCAGTTAGAAATTTTTTCTTGCTTCCAGCATTAAATATAACATTACAGTGTAAGTATACAAAAAGGTATAATACTGTCTGTCACCTGATTCCAGTCTGTTTGTTGAATAAAGCATCATTAGTGGCTGTGAATGAATCTCATTCCGCTAGTGTCAATGAGGTCCTGCTTAGTCCTGTGAGCTTGAGAGCAGCTGATTATGACTGAGAAAAAGTGCTAAATAACAGGACTTGAAATTGTTTTATTCTGGAGAATGGGACTTTGTGTCCACTCATAGAAGGCAGAGAAACCTCAACCATCCTTAAAACTGAACATGCAAGGTTGTTTCCGTATGAGATAGGCTGAGTCTGAGAGTTACATAGCTAATTCTGTGTTAATGTATGATGTACTGTTTCCAAATTGCTGCTTCTAAGTCTTCATCGAATGGTGTGGTTTTAATATCGTTTGGTGTCCTCCAATTTGAGTACCTGCTTCATTTGTGCTTCCCTGTTGCACAGACCCTATACGTCTTTAAGTATGCCAAAAGCTGTATGAACATAGTAAAGCAGAGGAACAACCATGTTCTCTGCTGAACAACTATTATTAAAGAAACAGTTTTAAAAATTTTATTATTATTAAATAGATGGACATGGAACTCTCTCTCCAATAAACACGTGGCATTAATGCAGTAGTGCCATTCTGAGGCCTCAATAAGTGATGGGAAGGAGGAAATTATTCATTCAAATCACTGGAGACTGAGTCTGAGAAGTGCAAGTCATTCATCCTGCCTAAGCAGAAGGTGATCCTGGCCCAGGGATTGTCGTCACTTGTTTGGTTTTCCCGTGGCCTGGCTGCTCCCTTGGGGCAGAACAGTGCACGGGAGGAATTCAGAGTCTGCAGTTTTTGTGTTCTGTCCTGTGCAGACGATGTAAACAGCTGCATTGCAGTCTAAAGGGATCATATGGTAAGGAACTGCACCCTAGAGTGCCTCTTTCTCTCTTTACCAGGCTAGAGAACATCAGTGGAATGTACATTTTCCTTTGTTATTGGTGACATACTGTTTATACTTCAGCTAATTATAGTGTACTGAAATAAGTTACTGGATTTTTCGTTGCCATCATGGGTGATGAGGAAGCAAAGAACTCTAAGAGGGAATCTGGAAAGGATATCCCTTTGAAAGGATAGAAGGAAGGCTACAGAAGAAAATGTAAAAAGGACTGGCATAATTTGAGTTACAGAATACTTCACCTGGTGTTACTGCCAAAAAATATCAATACATCAGGAATGGTAATTTGGTACACTGGTATGGGAAGCAACATCTTTTGTTTCAGCACAATGTGTGTTCTGGACACAGCAGAAACATGTGAAGGTGAAAAAGCTCTTATTTCCTTGCAGCTTTGGGACCTCATAGAAAATGGTGTTGAGGGCAACACAGGATTGTAGTCACCACAACAAAACAATACCATAACAACGTAGAGAAAGGCAAATCTTGGTACCTGTAGTGGAGCCTGCTGAAAAAGACAGCACTGCTTAAAAAGACTGGAGTCATGTGAACTCAAAGGGACCAATTATTTTTTTTTTCAGCTGTGCTTGTCTCTCAGCTTAAAGGCACCTG
>NW_009719774.1:28225-30686 GCF_000703405.1 Apaloderma vittatum
CATTTCAATCCAGAAAGTTCACAGGTGGTTCATGTTAGGTTATGGGGACCTTCATAATCATTGTTTTGATGTTACTACTTCTCTGCTCACTATACTTTAGTGCTTTGATCAGGGGACTAGTTTTCCTTATAGTCACAGATGGCTGCTGTTTGACAGTCTCACAGGCAAGCAAAGTAAACAGGCATGAAAATAAAATATTCCTTTGTTTTGGTGAGTCAGGCCAGTGTCTTGCAGGTAGACACTGCTCTGTAATCCTAGCTGTGTTAGGATGGGGAGAGAGTATTCTGTATAATGGTACACGGGAATCTTACAGTGTTCTCCCTGGATTTGATCAACAAATCTGAGCTTACAACGAAATTTCACTGTTACTTTTTCCATTAGGGTGGTAAGTGTTGCCATTACACAGCATGGTGAAATTTCAAGGGGGTAGTCTGTAAAAATCCCATCTGGCAAAGATGTGCCTGTTCCTGCATATCAATGGGAGTTTTGAGCACAGATCAATAGCAGGATGAAATGCTATATAATTATTATATGCCTGTGCCTGTATCTACTTGTTTGCACTCAAAATGCAAAAAAACCACTCACAGACAAACTCTTGGGGTCACCAAAGATACAGATTCTAGTATTGCAGTAAACTAGTTACCTAGGTGATATAAATGTTTTTATGACAAATTTCTTTGTTATGGAAAGAGAAATCTAATAAATCAAAAGTGAATTTGAAATTGATGAAATACTTTGAGTTAAGGGCTGTTCCATGACATTTGTGACAACTCTTGAAGAAAAGTGACATCTGGTTGGTAAACTCTCCTGGGATAATTTTGTGGTACTGAAAATCTGGTTTTCCATAAAAAATTGTTAGTGATCTATTGATGCGATATGACATCGCTTAATTTTTGGCAGGTTAGTCAGTAATAAAGTTAGTCCCACCAGCTCTTAGACTGATCTTTTGCCAGGTAAATGAGAAAAAGAATCAGAGAGCTGGCTGACTGGTCTCAGAAAGGATGACAGCATGATGAATTTCTCTTTCTTATTTTGTATCAATTAAAGTGAGCCTAAAGCTATGCTTTTTGTCATTACCTTTATGTTAATTGAAAATAATGAAGCTATCAAGAAAATAGATTTTGTTTTATTGATATATTACCTAGTTAAAGACCAGGTATTTATGCTGAGGACTTGAAATAAATGATTTGGTGAAAGTGAGTAGCTGAAAGGAAGCTCCATGACCAGGGAACTTGTGTATCTCTCTTTTGTTACTTGAACAGTTTTGCTGGATCAGGTTTAGCTGATGAATGAAGGTAAATAGCAGTTTGTCAAGTTGAAAAGGAGAATAAAACCTGTTATTCCTGAGGGCACAAAAAATAAATTTTTAAAAAGTGCTAGTTTTTATTTAGGATTTAATCTTTTTTTGGAACTTGGTGGTGGATAAATACTTATGGGTCTCAGGATATGGTTGGAAATTAGGATTTTTGAGTGAGCTCTCACTACAAAGACTGCATCTCCCACCAGTCCATAATTAATAGAATAAAACCTACTTTGGGGGTGACTTCAGGTGCTAATCTGCTGGATATGCCCTGTGGTGATGTAAAAGCCCAGCCCTATGTTTTCAAGCAGGGCTTATGAGGACATGGGAGCCATGGCCGGAGTGGGGGACGATAGCAGGATGTGTGCGGGGGATTGGTTGCCCATAGCAGCAGCCTGGGACTGTGGTGAGTCAGCCTGTGGGTTGGGCAGCTCTTGGCTTCAGCACCATCCTAGGACCAACAGCCTTGAGACAAGAGCTCTGACGGAGGATGCAGAGATGGCAGAATTACTGAATGCCTTCTTTGCCTCAGTCTTTACTCTTGAGGTCAGCCTCCAGGAATTCCAGTCACTGGAAGTAAGGAAACAAAGCTGGAGTGAGGATGACTCTCCGCTGGTCAGTGAGGATTTGGTTAGAGAACGATTATAAAAACTGAAAACACACAAATCCATGGGCCCCTAAGGGGTGCATCCATGTGTGCTGAGAGAGTTGGCTGATGTTGTGGCTGAGACTCTCTCCATCATCTTAGAAAAATCATGGGGAACAGAAGAGGTGCCTGAGGTCTGGAAAAAAACCAATATTGCTCCAGTCTTCAAAAAGGGCAAGAAGGAGGACCAGGCAACCACAGGCCGGCCAGCCTCACCTCCATCCCTGGGAAGATGATGGAGCAGCTCATTTTGAAGGCCATCTCTAATCAATTGGAAGAAAAGAAGGTTATCAGGAATGGCCAGCATGGATTTACCAAGGGGAAATCTTGCCTGACTAATCTGATATCCTTCTACAAAGGCATAACCAAATGAGTCGGTGAAGGGAGAGCAGTGGATGTCATATACCTTGACTTCAGTAAAGCTTTTGATACTGTTCCCCATAACATCCTCGCAGGTAAACTCAAAAAATGTGAGACAGATGAGTGGACTGTGAGGTGGATTGAAAACTGGCTCA
>NW_009719775.1:0-26768 GCF_000703405.1 Apaloderma vittatum
GGCAATAGGACAACTCATATGAGTAAAACAAGCGAGATTTATAAGCACAGATTTGTAACTCGGGTTGTAAAAGCAGTATTGTTATATTAGCATGATGCCCTGCTATACTGGTTGGGAAGCAAAGTTCTCCTTAGGCTAATCTAATTCCTTGTTATACTTTGTTCTGGTATTCCAGAGAGCTGATTCAGAATTAGTGCTCCATTAATTTAGCAGTAGCACTCATGCAGTAGCAAATACAGGATTGTGCAAATTGACCATATTAATTCAGATTTTCACATACTTATGCATGGACTGATTTGTACCTTTTCATTAAAATTTCCTGGATGGTAATTGTAAAGTTTCAGCATTTTAACTTTTTCTTTTAGATACTGGGATTGATTATAATATCGGCTGAATCAGTCCAGTTTACCTAACTTCCGGGGCTGTGTAGCATTCAAGAGAATCTTTTGCTGTGTCTTTCCATCCCTCTTCCATTATCATTATTCCAGCAATGAAAAGCCACATAAAATAATGATAAAAATTTCCACTAAATGTGTACCTCCATCACTGTTTGGAAAAAACATTACTTGGCTTCATTCAAAAATGACGATATGGGAAAGTCATAATGTTTTCATGGTTTACAGAGTTTTGCTTTCCCTCCCCTGGGTACAAGTACTGTATCTATGATGATGAGTTGAGAGAAGGATTTGTAATGAGTGTAAATTAGCAAATTTCAACAGATGGGCCTGTCTGCTTTCTGTGTTGCCACCGTGCTGTATTATGTAGTAAGAAAGTTCAAGAAGGACAAGGAACCACTTGAAGGAGCCCAGCACAGGGCCACTGAGATGATGAGGAGACTGAAGTGTCTACCATTCGAGGAAAGGCTGAGAGACCTGGATCTGTTTTTAGCCTGGAGAAGAGAAGGCTGAGGGGGAATCTCATCAATGCTTATATGTATCTAACGAGCGGATGTCAGGAGGATGGAGCCAGACTCTTCTCAGTGATGTTCAGTGGCAGGAAAAGGGCCAGTGGTAACAAACTGGAAAACAGGAGTTTCAAACTAAACATAAAGAAATACTTCTTTGTTGTGAACCTAACGGAGCACTGGCACAGGCTGCCCAGAGAGTTTGTGGAGTCTCTGTCTGTGGAGACATTCAAAACCCGCCTGGACGCGTTCCTGTGTGACCTACTCTGAGTGATCCTGCTCTGGCAGGGGAGCTGAACTATATGATCTTCAGAGATCCTTTCCAACCCTTAACATTCTGTGATTCTATGAAAAGCATAAATTAGCACTAAACACAGAAAAAAAACATTATAAAATTACCCTACTGTGTTAAAATAGGTGCTATTTTTTAGGGTGAATATAACTAGAAATTATGCAAATTTTGAAAAACAATAAAGTTTCATTTACCACTCTACCGTAAGTGATTGAAGAATTTCTCTGTTGCTTGCAAGTCACGGATGGCATGAATGAGAGGTTTTGGAATGATTACCTTGTCAATCAGCAGATGGCCTTCATTAATGGCAATTATATAAATTTACTAAGCTGCCCAAGCATTATTTGAGAGAAGGCATTTTTAAGTCTCTTTGCAATTACTAAGTCCCTATGACTTCCATGACTTCACTGCAGGATATTTAAAACAGATGCTGTTGTCACTTTTTTTTAAGCTGCCTAAAGCTAAATACATTGATTTCACAGATGTAGTACCCCAGAATCTGGTGTCAGACCGTATCACTGGTCTTTAATCAGTGCTTTCTCCCATTGGTTTTGATTAAAGATCAATTTTCAGAGTTGGCTGATGGCTATATATCTACTCACATTTGTGCTCTGCTTGCGTAGTTATGCCTTTCACAGAAGATAAATATTTTTGTGCTGCAAGAGTCCTGCAATGTAAAAAATCAAAGCATAGACATATCTTGTTTGTGTTAAGAGTTTATCTGGATAGCTGTACCATATTTACTAAAACTCTCTGTTGTGTGGTGCTTGGGTGATGCTCTGAGTTCTACACACGGCTGCAGATGCTTGTGCTGCAGCAAGTGACTCCAGTGGAATGTGGGTGGTACATCTCAGCATCCTTTTTGTTTTCCTCACATTATCATTTTAGTTTGCTGTTGCGGTATCATATTTTATTACATAAAACTCTTACGAATACACAGAATAACCTCTGCTGCAATGTATCTCAAGCCTACTTCTTCCTCTTGAGAGAAATCAGCAGCAAGGTGAACGACTGAGGAATATTTATGCTGACAGGTTTTTGGGAGCCACTGCACCGGTGTTTCTGGCTTGATGGAGCTTCCGTATCCCCCTGCTTCCACTTAACTGATGTCGCTGATGAGACTCCTGAGAAATGCTACTCAACCTTTGTTTTTTTAATTGTGCCTTCAGAAAAGAAAAGAGGTTATAAAATTGTTTAAAAACTCCATTTTAGCTACATTTTTGTTGGTATTTAAAACAAGAAGCATTGGCAATTTCCATCCTCTCTGCTTTCTCAGCTCAATAGGTACATTCGAGATGAACATGCATGATGGGCTCAGGTTATGTCATGGTTCATCCAGGTGTTAATTTTGGCAAGTTTTTGCCAAATCTGTTAAAGCTTGGAATATGGCTTTTGCCATATTCCATATTGCCCCTGGCAACCCCAACAGCATATATGGACTTACTTACTGGTGAAGTGTGGGAAATTACTGTTTATTAATGCTTGACATATTATTGAATTCAAAAGTAACTGGCAATGAGATCTGAGACAGAGAGTTTTAGATTATAAACTGTGAATTCCAAGTGGTCTATGGGGAGTGAGCTAATCAGACATGTTGCTATTTCTTTTGATCCTCACGTATTGCAGCAGAAGCAGTAAAATAGACTTTTAGGAAGTATTTTGCTAAGATTTAGTAATTGCAAAGCATACAGTTTCTGAGACACCTGTAACATTGTCTTCAGAGATGCCAGATCATAGTTGCCATTGACTTAGAGCAGGGTTTAGAACAGTGAGTAAGGGACGTGAAATAATCTACATGACCCAATCATATCTTTTTGGTTCCTTATATAAGTAATTTTTGTTTACAAATAAAAGTCTATTCTTTATTATTCTTAAGAAGATGCCAAGACATTTCCCATTGACTTTACAGTGTCAGAGTGATGTTTCCAGACAGAGTCAACACTGGAGGGAAGAGGAAGGGGCATGCAGAGGTCTTGTGTGTCCTATCAGCCAGGGGTCCAGGAGTGTTTCAACTGACTCATCCAATCTGTGCAGAGAATGTGACAGCATGCATTTCCTGGTACATCTGCTGTGTTCTGCTCACACAGAAGGGAGGAAAGAGATTCTGGCCCGAGCCTGTAACCCCTGTTGAGTTGTTTCTTGGACAGGCACAGCCTGATATGGCAAGAGCTCGGGGACCAAAATTCGATTCAGCTTTCAGACAGCAACACAGATACTGTCAAAACAGAGTGAGCATCACGCTTTTCCACACAAAAAAAAGGAAAAAATTACAGAGCAAGTAATATTTTGGTGTTTTAGCTGGTGCCTCCATGAAGTATTCCACCCTAAATTAAAATATTATACCCTCACAGTGATTATACTTCATTTATTTTTAACAATATCTCAGTCCTGTGCTGGTTTTTTTTTTTCCTGATGCCTAAGGACAGCTTAATAATGCATCAAGATTCAGATCGGTTTTTTCACTTTAGTAAAACTGACCTAGTTTCCTTCATAACCCCCGCCCCCTAAAGAAGGAAACTTTTAAATAAAATATACTCTGTGAAAATGTAAAAGCCAACATTCATTATATTTCTTCCACATGTTCTGAAATTAAAACTGTCTCATCTCCTCAGGTTGTTAAACAAGACTGAGTTTCATTTAAGGGTTTGAGCTTATTAATGGGTTAGTAACCTTACTGTATTTGGCAGCATCCATGCAGTCTTACTTCGTGGAAAGGGATTGTTATGACAGTTGTGAAAATAATACAGATGTTTGGTTTTGAAAACAGATACCAACAGTGTTCCCAATGCAAACGTTTAACTGCTCCCAGGCCAATGAAAGCTTATCATGTAAAAATATTCAGAACACCAGCAACCTTGAATGACCACATTCTGTCAGATATAAATAGCTCATTAATACAGACTAGTTGTCACAAAGCAGCTTTTTCTATGAGTTGTCCAAATTCAGTAGGTGCAGGAAATAACTTGTGTTTATCTGGGCCCACTACTTCACAGGTCTGATTTGAGATATGCTCTGTTTTGGGGATTTGTTTGTGGGTTTTCTGAACACTTGTTCATTGTTGTAAAATGATTTCTGCCTCATGCCTCTTGCCTTCTGATGTTCACACTAAGTTGTCCTGAAGTCACTTGAGCATCATTATTGTAGGTACAGTTGCACTTATAATTACGTAATATTTCATCAGGGGATGAAGCACTGCACACCTCTACAGAAGTTAATGGAGCAAAATCTGTTTAATTAAATTGTAACTTGGAGAATTCAACAGCAAAGTTGCTGCATCATTCAGGTTGTAAACAGAAAGCTGTTTCTAATCACCTTTACAAAACAGGCTGTAAAGTACCTCGTTGTTCCTGGACCTCCTTCTAAAGCTTTGCATTGACTTAAGTAGGCCAGCCTGGTATGTGCTGCTTTATTATGAGTCCTTACAGAGTAAATTTTTGTAAGAGGCTAGCTCCTAAAGTACCTGTAAGGCAGACTCCCTTCCTGTGCTTCAGTAATACTAAAGCAGCTGCTTTGCCTCACAGCTGAACGCGTGGGGACAAGGACCATCGTCATAACAATTATACCTGCTGCATCTGGCTTGCTACAGTTCCTGCTGGGAGAGGTACTAAAATGTACATTTCTCTGTGCTAGCAAGATTCATTTCCCAGTTCAGATTTTCTACTTGTAATTTTCCTCCCTCACTCTTTCTGTATTTTTTGAGTACCATGGGAGAACAACTTTAGATTATGGTGTCTGAGGAGACTACCTGCAGAAGCTGAAAAAGTCTGAGATCTGTATTTGTGCTTTCAGGAGTATTTCTTGATCAGGTCGTTGTATTCTTTGCACCACGGGGAAGAGGAAACAAAGCCATTTAGCTGCACAGCACAAAGGAGAGCTGTGTGAAGAAAACCCTATCTGCACCACGTTTTACCCGATGAGCGTTCAGTGTACAGACACTGACAATCTTGGTAGAAATCACTGTAGGCGAAAATTATCTGAAGCATTACCATTTACCTTACGGCTGCAGCTTTGCATCTTGAAACACTGACATTTCACCTGCGATTTAATCTCTATTACAAATGAATTGTGGAAATTCTTTTCCCTAGGCATTAGACCATCAGATTGTGTACAGAGTCTTGTGAGCAAATAATGTTACTAAACAGCCATGTAGTCTTTTGGACACTCTAAAAAGAAACAGCTATGCATACAAAAATAAAGATGCAGCTCTTTCAAATTAGTAACATATAGCAATGATCTAGATACTGTACTGGGCATCTGGCTTGCGATGGCCCTGCTTGAGCAAAGATGTGACCTCCAGAGATGCCTTTCAACCTCAACCAGTCTGTGATTCTGTGGTCTGTTAATTGTCTTTCTTCTGCTCATTTGTATTACACAATGATGTCTTTCAAAATGATTCATCTATCTTAGTCAAAAAGTTACTGTTTTAAAAGACTTCTTTAGTAAATATCTTAAAGGCATTTTTCAAATACTTATAATTAAATCCTGCACCTTTGTCTTTTCTGTACTGAGTGATATTTTGTCCAGATAAAAAAATCTACAGAAGATTTCAAAAGGACGTCTTAAGCATGGCGTTAGATTGAGGAGGTTGCTATATGTTAAAAATGCAATCAGATGTACAGATAATAGTAGGCACAGCAAGGAAAGATTTTATAAAACCATTTCAATTACTTGTCATGTACAGTGGATTGAACAGGAAGCTATATTCCACCCTGTGAGAATTTAAATGCCACCTTATTTAGTCTGAGAACAAAGACATTTTCAGTTTATCTGTTCTGTGTACATAGAAGAGGCAGCAGAATGGATTTGTTGTGCACAAATCATGGCTAAGGTGATGCTGAGAACAGCTTAGACAAAGGGCTTAGTGTGGCTACAGGCAAACAACATTTATTTATGGATTTTGATGTGCTTTTTGTGCATTGCTAGAGCGAGCACTGATTAGATCTGAACCCTGAAAAGAGTTTAAGGGCCTTGGTGGAACAGATACGGTTGATCTGTATTTGGTTGTTAAATGACTTAATGATAAGAAAGTTATGTAGGTATATGTTTTAGCCTTCCTAAACTCAAATTATGTTAAACAATATATAACAGTCCAGTAAGAGATTTACGAATGCCTCAAGCAGGTACTCAAGACTGGTTGCATGTGTTGCTTAGGGAGAGTGAGATTTGACATGCAAGACTTCTTTTCCGAAGAACTGTGCTGTAGGTATTATGAACGTTGATAACTCCTTGCAGAACGTAATTTTAAATGTTATCGTTGAGAATTTACAAATTGACCCAAGGGTTGTATGACATTATTGATCATATTTTTCACAAGTTTTTCAGTTGGCTGATTCTTTGTAACATATTAGTTTAATCACATGCTAGTGAGTTTATTCTTTCACCAGTATACAAATTATTTACCAGGATATTGGATATTATGAAGCCTATCAGCTAGATACTGGTGAGGTGCAAACAGCGTGGAGTTATATAGCATCAAACCTAGCAAGTAATCACGTGAATATATCTTTATCAGCTAACCTTTGTGATATTCTATCTTAGTAATGAGTATTTTAAAGAACTTCTTAGTAACTCTTCCTGTATCTGAATTATGGAGACCTGTTTTCAGAACTATTTAATGTCATAATAGTTCAGCAATCAAATACATGCTTTCAGACAGCCACAGTATAGTATTTATAGCTGTGCAAGCAGAAACGATATGTAGAATCTGTTCTCATGCTCTAAGATGAAGGGGAACCTTCAGATGTCAAGAAAATACGGCATTTTCAGTGGTCCAGTACTGTATGGGTTTTGAAGTAAGAAGTATTTAATGATTCATTACTGCAATTACGCAGTATTGATTCTTCTTATATAATGTGGTAGTTGTTCTTATGTAAGAATGTCCCACAAGATAATATAATAAACGTTTGACTGATCTGTGCAGGATAATGCTGAGTATGTAGACTCAACCCAGTTTTATGATGGCATCACCCAGTACAAAGACAGAGCAAACCAGAGGTCCTTTAGACTCAGTAACAGAGCTTTCTTTTTCTACATTTTTTAAAATTAAGGGTAAAATCCTGGACTCTGCTGAGGTCGATGTTGATTTTACCCATGACATCAAAAGCTCATTTCAAATGGAGAAAGCAGGAAACATTTTGGTGTGCTCCCCTTGTCTCAGTTTTCTTCACTGGCCTGTTTTTCCAGATTAAATCCTAGAATGATTTATGTGCTGACATAGGTGGAGATATGTCGTTACTGCATAACGAATCATAAGGACAGTTATCCTGATAGGACAACTATCAATGGGGAGAAGACGTTTTTTGTAGAATCTTAAAATTATTTAGGTTGGAAAAGACCTTTAAGATCATCAAGTCCAATCACAGAACTAACACTGCCAAGCTTACCACTAAACTGTGTCCCAAAGTGCCACGTCTGCAGATCTTTTAAATACCTCCAGTGGTAGGTCAATTAAGTACAGGATGTGACACCTTCTCTGCCAAAGTAATGTCTCCATTGGCAGAGAGGGAAGTTTTGGCATTCCTAAAAAAAATATCAGCAAACCAGTGAAAGGCAAATATATATTTTGGAAAGTACGGTTGAATCTGTGCTCCTCAAGGACCTTAAGAAAGAGATTACTGTAAAAACAAGCATACTTTCTTTCTGAAGAATGCAGAATGAGCCATAAAGCACATGAAAAGACAAATGCCCAGAGTAAATCCATGGCATAAAGGAACATTTTTTTAGGTTTGGTGGTTTTATAAGAAAATTAAATAAAAAGATTTGTTTATTTGCATTCACCTTTGTCTTTCAAAAAAAAAAATCATGTGTTATTTATAAATATTGTTTTTCTACATTTGCTTTCAAAATAACTGGCTAGTATCAATGCATCTTTTGATATTTTTCATCTACGAGAATGACAAATCTGGAGAACAAAGGTAGTGTGAGAGAGCCTTTTCCTTTTTCCATACTGAAGATGTTTAAAAGGGAGAGTTAAGGACCAGAGAAAGTGGGCCAAGAGTGTATACAAGAAAAAAACAACATACAGGGAGTTGTCCATATTACAGAATCACAGAATGTTCGGGTTTGGAAGGGACCTCAAAAGATCATCTAGTGCAACTCCCCCGCCAGAGCAGGATCACCTAGAGTAGGTCACACAGGAATGCAGCCAGGTGGGTTTTGAATGTTTCCAGAGAAGGAGACTCCACAACCTCCCTGGGCAGCCTGTGCCAGTGCTCTGTCACCCTCACAGTGAAAAAGTTTTTTCTAATATTTTTGTGGAACCTCCTATGTTCCAGCTTGTATCCATTGCTCCTTGTCCTGTCATTGGACATCACTGAAAAGAGCCTGGCTCCATCCTCCTGACACTCCCCCTTGACACATTTATAAACATTAATGAGGTCACCCCTCAGCCTCCTCTTCTCCAAGCTAAAGAGACCCAACTCCTTCAGCCTTTCCTCATCAGGGAGATGTTCCACTCCCTTCCTCATCTTTGTGGCTCTGCGCTGGACTCTCTCAAGCAGTTTCCTGTCTCTTGAGCTGAGGGGCCCAGAACTGGGCACAGTATTCCAAATGTGGCCTCACCAGGGCAGAGTAGAGGGGCAGGAGGACCTCTCTCAACTTGCTAGCTACTCCCCTTCTTATACACCCCAGGATGCCATTGGCGTTCTTGGCCACGAGGGCACATTGCTGGCTCATGGTCATCCTGCTCTCCACCAGAACCCCAACGTCCCTTTCTCCTACACTGCTCTCCAGCATATTGGCAATGTTGATTTCATGCCATTTATGTGAATGTACAATTCCTTTCTGAAGGATAATCTTACCTATTGTCCATGCCTGATCTACCAGACTGCCTGTCCTTTTCACCGTTCCCAGCTACAGTTGATGGAAACCAGTACTGTGACCTTTCTCTGAAATTTAATTTTCACCTCCATTCTTTGGCATCTGTATGCTGAGCAAGTTACACATATTTTTAACATCAGTCTCCTAAATCTTTAGAACATAGGAAAGTTAAGAAAACAAAGAAGCCATTGTTGGAGGCTAAGACACCACTCAAATCAGTTCAGATCATTTGCATTCAAATCAGTTGCCTGGAGGTACCAATTTTTTATAACATAGAACCTAATCATCCTGGTTTGGGGAACTGACATGCTAGGGATGGGAAGGGAGTCATGTCGGAAGATGAACAGTTAAGTTTGCAAACTGTCACGAGAAAAACAGGTTGATGTTCTCTGTAGACCTAAGCATGCACAAGTTTAGGAGACACTTGACTATATAGTTGCACGAATGCAGCGTTAATGAAATGTAGTCTTCTAAGGGAAAGCGACTGTCCTGTCTGGGTTAATATAAAGTCATTGTTTTGCTTCTATAATTAATTTCATTTTATTTTCATGAACGTTTTAGGTGTATCAATACATGCATGAAACCATAACTGTTAATGGCTGCCCCGAATTCCGAGCCAGGGCCACTGCAAAGGTAGGATATGTGCAACTGTTGAAATACGTGCTACCGAAGTGACCTAGTAATTGACTGTGCGCGTGTGTGTTTCAGGTATTCGTGTGTACACTGTAAGAAAATTTAGACATCAGTGGCAGCCCAGAGTCTAGAACCAGTGCTACTTCCCAGGTAACAATCATAATGGAAAATTTCAACCTTTATGCTGCTTCTGTAGCTTAAGAAAAGAGAATGATTTTGTGCAATTTGGTGCTTTTTGAAAAATTGCTTTGCAAAAGCAAATCTACTGGTTCATTCTGTAGAAGTCTGCTTGCAACAACCAATATTTTAATGGACTGTTTTCCCATACAGCTCATCCAGAGAGGGCACAATGTTTTGGGAGCTAGTAACTGAAGAGTCAAAATTCCACTTACAACTAAAGGCAACTGTAGGTACTGAGCAAGTAGTAAGGGTGAACAGTGACTAAAATGGCCTGATCAGGAGACTCTACAACCAAATGAAAGCCCTTTTTTTTAATGCTTTACCAGTTTTAATAAAATATATTGTCTCTTGATCCATGTGAACCTGCCTTTCTCATATCTTTAGACCATGACAGCTACATTACTGCTACTGCTAAAATCAAAAAGCTAAAGCTTTCTAAGAGAGTTGACAGAACCATGAAGGAACCCATTCTATGTGCCGGGATGAAATATGCTCTGTATTTTCATAACATGCACAAAGATACTTTCTTCCCAGCAGGGAGATCCACCATGGCTTCCTTTTTGCCATTATCGTTTTGTACACAGCACTACCTTCTCAGTGTTATAGCAGATACTGTGCAAAACAAGTAAAGCTGCAAAAGCTGTGCATCTCTTTTAGAGATAATTCCTTATGGTGCCACTCCTGTAAAGTTAGTGACAAAACTCCCTGAAATTCTAATGGAACTAAGATCCTACCATTATGTATTTATGATAAGAGATTTTAATTTCAAACCGTATCAGAAAATGAAGGTTGAGAGTGTGTTACAGAAAGATTTCTACTGTATTTTAGAGAAGTAAGCTGTGTAGTAGCCAGCGAATAACCTAGTACACTCTAAATTGCACTATATTTTTGTTACTAAATAGAATGTTCTTTTCTGTAAGCTGTTCTGATTTTAACCTTCTTTTAATTGAAAGTTAATGGACGATGTAAAGTTGCAAGGTCTATGGTTCTATATAGAGAAGTGTGTATATGAGATCCTGATTTGTCTACACTGCAGGTAAACATAGACATTCTTGTTATGTTGTACAGTAAATGCGGAGGAATCCAATTAGTGTTTGCCATTCTCATTTCTTATTCATATAGAACAGCAGGGTTACAGAGCAATGTTTCAATATCGCAATATTTCCTGGTTATTTCTGGGCTGTCTGCATTGCATTCTCCTAGTGCATTCATGTCTGACATAAAATGTATGCATGATGACAAGGTCTGCATGTGCAAAAACATGTAACTGAGAATGATCCATTATGTCATGTCATCCACTAGCTTCTATTAAGCATAAGCATTATTAGGATAATAAAAACATTAACGTAATGCAGAATAGTTCAAGTAGTTTGGACTACAATCACACATTGAAAAGCATGAAATATTTTTGTGATGTTTATTTAAGGATTTACTTAGATCTATAAGTCAGAAAATACTTGTGAGAAATTAAGTGTAAGATGTAACATTTTTCTGGATGCAAACTTTACAGTTTGTTACTTGGGGGGTTTGTGCTAGAGTAAGATTTTTCTGATTTCCAGGATTTTTCTAATTGATTTACAAATCCGTTGTCTTAAAATTTAATTTTTCAATTAAATTTTTGATCTAATTATATTATAAATACCTATATTCCTATTTCAGGAGTTATTTAGTTTGCAAGATTTCCTAAAGATTATAAATGAAACCTTTTAAAATAGGAATATCTTCTCAGGATTTTTTTTTCTGTGCCTGAAGAATAAAATCTTTTTTTTGTACCTCTGAAAGCAGAGCGGAGAGTTAACAATTCAGTTCATCCTGTTTATTTCAACACAGTAGAGATTACATTATCTTATTCCAGAGTAATAAATTTCCTCCCTTTGCAAAGACAAAGAAGAAACACGCTAGGATTCATCAGTGTTCACCATCACGCAGTGAGGCTTCGCGGTGCCTAATTCTGGCTCTGCTGCTAACTTTCTGCGTTATCTTTGACAAGTCACCGAAACTCTCTGTTCCTCTGCTTACTCCTTTATTTCAAAAGCATTGACATGGAACGTAGTATTTTTAAAGTGCTTTCAGATAGTCAGAAAAAAGTCAGAGCGAGATGCTGAGGTGTTTTCCCAGGAATGAATTCCTCCTGCGAATGAACAAAAGGGTGTGTATCAGCAGCGGGCTGTTCTCCCTGCACAGCCCAATCACTTGGTTCTTTTCTTCCAGGCGACGGTTGCGGCTTTTGCTGCAAGCGAAGGCCATTCACACCCACGAGTGGTGGAGCTGCCAAAGACTGATGAAGGCCTGGGCTTTAATGTCATGGGAGGAAAGGAACAAAATTCACCTATTTATATTTCTCGGATCATTCCTGGAGGAGTGGCAGAAAGGCACGGAGGGCTCAAACGGGGGGACCAGCTGCTTTCGGTTAATGGAGTGGTATGTGGAAATTTGATAAAGCTGTCATTTTCATCTGGATTTTCATTTTTTCACAGCTGTCCTAATACCATGATTTAAAGTGCAGCCACATGAAACAAAAAAGAATTATCTCTGTGATAGACATTCAGTGTGCATTTGTAGTGCGGTGAGACCAAACTGCATTGGCAACTTTATGCCACTACAATTTCTGTTGTAAAAGAGGGTGCTTGGAGAGCTGCATTTCAAATCCACATCACATCCTTAATTTCCAAGGAAGTTATGTCTTTCTCGATGGAAAATTCTGCAAATTCTTTTTGCAGTAAAAAGTAATAACAGACTTTGTTGTTCTTGCACTTCATAGCCTCTGAGGCACACAGCCCTTTCCAAGCACATGATGCTTCAGTGGCACTTGTGTAGTCTTGTGATCTTTAGAGCCTTTGAACACATAAAATCAAAAGAAATTTGGTAAGCAAATTCTGTGCTGATTTGCAGTGGAAGGTACATTCCAGATTTCTTTCGATGTCATTCATCCAGCTATGGTATCTTTGTCAGAGAAATCAGCGGTACAAATACAATATACAGAGCATGTATTCTCAGTTAAAAGGTAAATTTTCTACATAGTGTTTTTTCATGTAAGTCAGTACTTCAGGGTGGAGTATTTTCAGCACTGTGAATGAATATGGAATTTTTAAAGGGCTATTGGAAAAGAGAGGAAAAATAAGGCTTCTGCTACATGATATGGGTCAAATTCTGCCTTTCGTCTTGCTTCTTGTTCCGTTTTGCAAGGAAATGTAAAGTACTGAAGAGGTAAGCGTACTCACTGATATAACCCTGCACTTCTACTAATGAAAACATAATACTTTTTCAAGCAAAACATCCATCTAAGTCTCATATTTAAATTAACCAAAAACACTTAGAAGCAATTCCTGAATCCAGTCATAAGACTTTCCAACTTAAATTTCTTATTTTTTAGAAGTCCATAGAGAATGAAAAAATAGTTTGCTACATGTTTTCATGTTGTCGTCTATTTCTATCAACAATAGCTACGCCCTTTCTCTTAAAACAAAATATTGATGCAACCCTTCAGACATTTTACCACTTCTATCTTTTACTGCTTCTTCTATCAACCATCATGCCCTTGTAAGAGAAATAATAGATCTGAAATCTTCCTCATCTCAGTATGCAAGATGATGCAAAACAAAAAAAGAAAACCCACTGAAAAGATTATTTAGTCTCAGGAAAAACAAAATCAATTGAACATTTAATAAAGTAAGTTGTCTGAACTTCAGTGATTGAAAGTAGTTCAAATAATATTGTTGTTGTTCAGCACTTCTTTCAACAGATGAATAAAAAGGCAGATAAAAAGAGTTTATATTTGCTAAATGAGTTGAATGGTTCTTGAAAAATCCTTTTACTGTCAACAGTATTTAGCCAAATACCAGGAAGTAAATCAGTGAACCTTCAAATGTCAAGATACATTGAATTTGGCTCTGTTGTCACCTCTGTTTCACTGTTCAAAAAAAATTTAGAATGCACTCTAGAATGTGTGTTGAGCTAATGTAGGAAGAAAACACAATATGTAATTCCCAAGTAGGCACACCAGGAAGTTGATTCAGAGATGCAACATAAATATTTTTGTGCTCAGCATCAGAATTTGAAAAACAGAATTTGAAGTTTGAATTGTAGTTGCATACTTGAAGTAATGCCTATGAGCAACTGTTCATAAACCAATCCTGGGCTGAATTAAGCTCATACAATATAATTTGTAAAAAGGCAAAAATTATAGAAGTGCTAATTTGTTTGCAGACAGATTGAGACAGGAGGAAAAAGGTTTAAATTTAACATTGTTCATTGGGACTAGTTCACTCTGTGCTTCTCTTAATTTAGCTGGAGAAAAGCAAATAATATACAGTATGTACAATACAACAGACGGCTCAGCAGTGAAACATGAAATGAAAATGAAATATCTGTAACTTGTTTGTGCTCAGCCATTGGTGGTTATCCAACTTTATAATTATCAACATAAAATTAGAGCTATGTGTTCAGGATCCAGATTTGTTATCCCAGCATGACTGGAATGACTGTTCCTTGAACTGTTTCACCGAATGTTAAAAAAGTGTTTTCTCATTATGCCAGGGATTTTGTTACATACTTTTGTCCCACACCCCCTAAAAGTAAAGGAAATTGAGAGCAGTAAGCCCTGCAGATGGCTCAGCAAAGGTACTTGCTGGTGAATGCTCATATCTGGCAAAGATTCTGCATTTGTCAGATGCCTAGTGTGACTCATACGGAAAGGGATGCAAAATGGGTTTATAACGGCTAACTTGTCACCCAAAAATTTGTTTACAGGTACTGAATAGAAATATTATCCTCAGTTTCTCAGCTTGTGGGGTAACACTCAGATTCTCTTTTTTTTCTGCAAGAGAATGAATTTTTTTTTCTTTTGTATTTATGACATGTCTTTGAACCTGGATACAGTAATGGTTGGTGTTTCCCCACAAAGTTCTTTCAGCTCTTCTTGTCTCTACAGAATTTTGCATCCTTCTCTTTAATGCAATATACCAATGCAATAATGTAAGCAATGACATAAGTATATAAAATATATGGAATGAAAAATACATATTAAATAAAGATGTACATTCTGAGACAAATTTATTAAATCCTATGTTTGATGGGCAGTTCCAAAGTAACATGAGTGTCAGATCCTCGCAGTGTCCCCAACCAGCATAAACCAGTCAGCAAAATCCCCATGGCTGATACCAGCAGGAGTCCCTCGCCAGCATGGCCTTGGAGGTTTGCAGAGGCAAAAGAACTCAAAGAGCAAAACGACTTCCTTTGCTGGTATAAGTTCTTTTCCCTACTCCAAGTGGCTCTGCTATTTCAGTTGTATAGCCACTGCTATGCAGGTGAAGCATTTGTAATGCCTTGGAAATTGGAGTGCAAGCAGCAATGAACACATTAGGGGCAAGTATAGCAATCATATTAATAGCAGCTGAAAACTGTAGTAGTTAAGACCTGAATTAGGTACATTTGGAGAGTAGGATTTGTATTTAGCAGCACTGTCTTTTACTTTGCTATTTTCCCCTCTTTGGTTATGGTTCAGAGCTTTAGGCTTAATTCTGTGTCATTACTTTTCAAGTCAATGGGATTTTTCCACTGACCTGGATAGCAACAAAGTCAAACCCTTCATTCCTAATTAGAAAATACTGCCTGTAAACTGGAAAAACAAGGCTGGAGGCAAATGGGAAAGAAAACAGGAAGTCATGAAGTTGTGTGAAGTATTAAAGTATACCATCTTGTTATTCCCCTACAGAACAGATACAATCACAATTGCTTATTGGTGTCAGTTAAAACTGTCCAGCTCTTTGAAAGCAAATGAATATTTTAGCTACTTCATGTAGCTTAGGAGCTTACAGATTTTGTTCATAGCTTGTTCTAAGTCTGTGCTGTTCCACAGCAAAACTGTTCACAACAGCACTGAATACACCGTCATTGCTTCTGAATGTCCATGCCATGTCGACTGCAATTCACAAGGAAAAAATGTAATATAACACAAATTTTAGACAGTCCCTCTTAAGGTGAGAACTGTGTTTACAAAAGCCAGTCACAAAGCAACAAGTTATGAAAGACAGCTAGTTACAGCATATGATAGTTGTGATAGTCTCTTCTACCACAAAGCAGTTATGGGATAGGGGCCATGGGAAAGAGCTTTTAATTTGTGTCTGTGACTTGTTCATTAAAGCAATTTCAGAAAACACCCTGTACATCTATAGCTTTTTATTTTATCTGTCTCCAGAGGATTACACACATTGAATGGTTCTTATGCAACAACAATTTACTCTTTTTCAAGTATTTGTAAGGAAACTCTTTTTTTCTTCAAATTGCTTTTGGGTAGCAGTGCTTCTTCAGCAGATTTATCCCAATCAAAATTTCTAACAAATCTAGTCATTCCAGATCATGAATTTTCTTGAAGATCTTTGAATAGGAGACCTACTGGAAGAATTTCATGAGTATGCAGTTCAAAAACATGAAGTCATTTATTTCAACAATCAAATGTATATTTACTTCAAAGTTTTCTCTGTTTCTGTTAATCATTTCAGCACCTGAAATGACAATTATTAGTTCTCTAAGTTGCATTAATATTTCTGAAGCACCTTAACATTTTCATAGAAACTCTTGACTCTCGACTCTACCCAGACATTAAATAATTGTTCGTATTAATATGTTGAAGGATATTTGAAAGGAGAAGGAAGATAAATAGCAAAGCAATGAGCTTGAATTGGGTTGTTTATATTATTTACGTAGAAATGTATTGTACCCGCTTTTAAAAATTCTAAATTATTATTTCTGGCTCATAGTGTGCCACAGCAGAAGGAATTCTTATTCACTGTTCCTGCACAATGCTACTCAGTCAAATAAGAGAGATGAAAATAGATAGAATTTTCTTCTGACAATTCCTATAACAATACCAAGTTATTCTTTTAGCATGAATTGAACTTCAAATGTTTTGAATGCTGCTGCTTCTCTTTGGAAGCCTATGGGTATAGTTTAATTTAAAATAGCATAGTATATGTAGGACTTCTAAAGCACAGCATGTAGTAAAACTTTGATTTCTTTTATATGGGAAGAAAATTCCTTTTTTTTAAATGGTCTTAAATCCATATGAAGATCTCAGTTGTGTGGGCTTTTTTTCTTCTGTGCAGAGTTACTTTTGTTTGTTGCAATATATTCTAAAACACACATGAGCAATCACTTACCCTTAGAAATTCTCTTCCTTTCCCTTAAGGTGTGGAACACTCCACATGCCTGAAAAGCAATCCACTTAATGGTAGAAATTAAATACTCTTTTCACAGCCTAACCACCTCCCCCTTTTGGAAATTCACTGTTTCAAGTGATGTTAACATAGAAATAAGATCTTGAGCCTCTTTGGGAATACTTTTGATTTCACAGCACATATCATCTCACTATCAAACATTTTCCAGAAAGGGAGGGAAAACATACATTCCTTTGGCAAAAACTTGCGATGTTTCAGTTGTTAGTGTTTGATTGCTTACGACTAATGAGATAAAGACTCATTTATTTCCAACTGAGAACCTATATCACACAAATGTTAAACATGTGAGCAGTGCCCTTCACTGGCAGCTCAGCAACTGCTTAACCACCACATGTCGTTCCCTGCGGGATCCAGACAGGGCCGAGGTGTAAGAAAAGAATTGCCATTTCAGACTTGTAATTTCTTCATTTCTTACCAGCATTTAAATAGTTTAGGTTTGTACTGCAGAGTGTGAGGGTTTCTTTTAGCATTATTTTTGTTTGCATAAAGCTTGTTAGGTATATCCCCTCCTCTTCACACAGATCATAAATGAAGGTTTGTAATGGAACCAAAAACAGATTTGCGTTATTTAAAAAATGAAAATTAATACATTCCCAGAAGAGCATAAATCTTATTTAACTGAACATTTTCCCTTAATGGTCCCTTGAAAAACTTAAGGTGTGGAAACTTCCTAAAACCCTGACAGCCTTCCTGTGTCAGAAAGAGGACAGAGCTCTAGATCCAAGCAGCCCTTTTGTTATTAAATCTGTGTTCTCGTCACTCACAGAGCGTGGAAGGAGAGCACCATGAGAAGGCAGTGGAGCTGCTGAAGGCGGCTAAGGACAGTGTGAAGCTGGTGGTACGCTACACTCCTAAGGTGCTGGAGGAGATGGAGGCTCGCTTTGAAAAATTGAGAACAGCCCGGCGCCGGCAACAGCAGCAATTGCTCATTCAGCAGCAACAACAGCAGCAAACTACACAGCAAAACCATATGTCGTAGGTGAGAGGATTCATTGGTCTTCCCTAAAGCCCGCTGATGGCACCTGGCCTGGAACAGCAGCTCCCTGGGGACGGGCTCGGTGGGACCCATGGCTGGGCAGGGGAGCTGGAGACCAGCCCTGGCTGTGGTGTCACTGGGGCAGGGGCTGACATGGGGTCCTGGGCTGTGGGCAGGGTGGGGGAGCCCTGCGAGGGGACACTCAGGGGCCTGGAGGTACCCTCAGGGCCACAGCAAGCACTTACAGAGCAAGCGTGTAAGTGGCCTTCCAGTATCTTAAGGGGGCCTGCAAGAGAGCTGGTGAGGGACTTTTTAGGATGTCGGGTAGTGGTAGGACTAGAGGGAATGGATTACAGCTAGAGATGGGTCAGTTCAGGTTGGACCTTAGGCAGAAGTTCTTCACCATGAGGTTGGTGAGACACTGGCACAGGTTGCCCAGAGAGGTGGTGGAAGCCCCATTCCTGGAAGTTTTTGAGGCCAGGCTGGATGGGGCTCTGAGCAGGCCGATTTAGTGGGAGATGTCCCTGCCCAAGGCAGGGGGGTCGGAGCTGTCCCTGTCATGGCAGGGAGGTTGGAACTAGATGACCTTTGAGGTCCCTTCCAACCCTGACAATTCTATGATTCTCCTCTGATAAGGACGGGGAGAGCTCATTGTTTGTTACATTTCCACATGCTCCGTCCCAGTAAAAATGCATTTTGAAAATCAGTGAAAGGCCCTAACAAATTCTGGAGCACGTTTCCAACTAATAAGCCCAAGATCAATAGCCACTGTGCAGCTCCAGCTAATCTGCAAGCAACACTGCCTAAGAAGTCTGTAGTTCCTGGGAACATTTTTCAATTAAAAACCTGAGCATTTATGACAAGTAAGAATATGCTAACAGGTTTAGACCAAAGCTTCACTCCGTGGTTGCTCTGCAGGAAACCTACAAATTCTTACTTCTCATCTCCAGTTTGGTAGGAGGTATTCCAGTCACTGTTGACTGACATTCAATATTACAATAGCCTCCGAGAGGCTTGCAAGTTTCCCAGTGTAGTCAAACACGTGACATGTCCTAGTGTAGTCAAAACACATGGAATGTGAAGTACAGAAATTCTCCATAAATGCAGTTTCTCTGAAACCAGTGAGAGTTTGTGACATGAATTCAGATGTGCTCCGTTTGCCCAAATGAAATTAAGATGCATGCCCCAATGGCTTACATGCCAGTTCTCCACACATCATAGCACGTGTTCCCAAAACATTATGTTTGTACCAGTAAGAATCTACAAATGACTCAGAAAGTCCCCAAATGGTCAGAAACTGAAGCTCCCAGTGATAGTTTCATTGTTATTAATGTTGACACTGACCTCTGTTGATTTTTAGATTCCCTTTCCTGTGACCACCAGAATTCTGGCTTTGTTGATGCGAACGAAGTCTCTGAGTGGGACTGGAATCCCACCTCAGGGCCTCAGCTCATGCGGGAGGTATAAACAGTAGTACTTCATGGTGTAATTTTTGGATTTCTCTGTAAAATTAAGTTGTTGCAGGAGGCAAACATACAAATGGCACAGTCTCACATGAAGTTTTTAATTTTGTCCCATAACTTAAATCTTTTCATTAGCAAGGGATTTTTATTGATTTCAATTATTTCTTTAAACTGAAAGAGAAGAAAGACAGGCAGAGACAGCCAGGAATTTAATTCCTAATTCTTATGCTTGCCCTGAGGAATGTGTTTCTTTAATTTTAGGTTATTCTCAAGGAAAAAAAAGCCTCGATCAAGAGTTCAGTAATCAAGCAACCAGAGGTGTACTTCAGTATTCCAGCAAAAGGAAATAACTACAGGAACATGAAACAGAATTCATCTGGAGAATGTGCAGTACAAGAATAATGGCAGCCATAAGGGGGGTACCTTCACGATAAAGCTTTTCAGCACATGGCAGTCACAGGTACATGGTACTTGTGTGACTCTATTCCCAGTGAAAACAGCATAGTAGGTCAGCTCTATGAAACAGAGAAGTCCAGGCCTTCCAAATAAATCTGTTTGATCAAATCTTGCACTCCTTACTCTGACAAATTGGCCAGTTGCCTTTCGCTAGTCAGTGAAAGTTTTAGTTTAAGGAGGTCAAGATTGGCTGCTTTTGGGGACAGAATCTTTCTCTACAGTTATCTCCAGAAATTAACAACTACATCAGTTCAAAATTTTGCCACAGACATCAAACTCATACATCACGCTTTACAGCCACTTTGTACAGTATATTGTAGAGCTGTTTTAACCTAACTTCCTGTTTATAATTTTCAATTTTCCCTCTGGAAATAGCAATTTACTATATTTATAAAGTATTCCATTTGTAGAAGCAATTGGCTTTTTACTCTTGGTGTTTCCATATATTTTATTATGCATCAACAGAGTGAGAAGGTTTTAGGTCAATTTTAGTTTTATTAGTAGTAAAGTTAGGGAATCCTAGAACTGTATTTTTAAACGTAGGTATTGCTTGGATCTATTATAGTTACTATTCAGAAATCTATAACTGGATATATTATATATTTATTCCATAAAGTATATATTGTCTGAATGTACCTGTTAGAGAAGTAGGGTCTTTGCTTAGCATGTATTGCAAATGTAGTAAGCTAATGTTAGCAAAAGACCAAGCTTTGTTTGGCAGATATTACTGTGATAGCATAACCTCAGCTTTTCTGTATTCTTTAATTTATTTTCCAGTCTAATGTTAATATATTTTTAGAGAGGAGGTTGTATAAGTTGTTTCTTTTAAGAGTCGCACACTATCCTTTAAATGAATTTGAAGTTAGAGTTCTGACTTCTTTTTTTTTTATTGAACCAAATTGGAATGTGCAAGCAAAATATGTAACTAAGTTCTTAAGTTTACATGTCTGCTTTTCCAAAGAAAACAGTTAAAGCTGGAAGGCTATAGATGTCATCTGCTTTCAAGAAAATAAGAAAATGGAACCCCCAAATTCTGAAAAGTAATCATTTTCAGCATGCCTTCTGTGCTTCACTAGAAAAGACTGGGGGAGAAAAGGTGCTTAGGGGAGAGCCCTTGCATGTTGAAAACTCCAGCTGATGTCAGTGAAAGTTTAGTACTGTGAGGAATGTAGAAATGGTCTGAACCAGTATTCTGGTTGTGAACTTGGAACAAAGTCAGAAACAATTAGTGTTTTGAATGATCTATTCTCAAACAGAAAGAGGCAAAGCAAAACGGGAAATTGACTGTATCACAGAATGTGTTAGAAACCAAATGCAGGCTAGTCAACAGTCTTGACAGTGTTTGATTAGTGTAAGTAGCCACTGAAAGGAAATTACTGTATTTTTAGAACTAAACAGCACAGAGAAGCCTCATTTTATACAGAGAAGTAATTCTATCCATTGGTCCTTGGTGACAATATCAATTAAGACAGTGGAGTTGGAGAACTACCAGAATTAAAGATGAAATATATTGTATTGTGCTCTGCACGGTATCTTTTTATACTCAATAAAATTGTACGTACCTATTTTAAAACTGTATTCTCAAATAGACACTGCTATTAACATTGATGGTATATAAATTGTTA
Organism: Apaloderma vittatum; assembly: GCF_000703405.1. Classification (NCBI taxonomy): domain Eukaryota; kingdom Metazoa; phylum Chordata; class Aves; order Trogoniformes; family Trogonidae; genus Apaloderma; species Apaloderma vittatum. The sequence goes on from NW_009719775.1 coordinate 21,583, forward strand.
TTATGACTGCATATAAACTGTTCTGTATCTCATCAGTATAAGTTGAATTACACTGATATCTGCATTTTCAGAGACCAAGTATTCAGATTTAGTCAGCCCACTGTACTGTATTTTTCCAAATCGCCTCTTCACCTCCTTCCCTCCTCTTCCTCAAAGAATTTAGGTTTGATGGAGTGGAATGTGCTGATTAATAAATTTCAATAATAGAATGTCATTCATATAGAGAAGCATATCAAATTCATCTTCATATATTATTATTCAATAAATTATTTATACACACTAAAATTAACATTCTAGTCTTTGACAACATTGAACAGTAAGATGGAAGAAAAATATAAGTAGAATACAGCTGTCAATGAATTTGAAGTGGAAGCAGGAAGAAATAACTTTTTAAGGGTCACATTTCATGCTTCTTAATGGTTAATAAAACATACAGCCACTTAATCACGGAACAACCTGTCCCCCTAAACCTGTCATCTGCATTTAGTTGTAGTCTTTTCATTTGTCAGTTAAATGCACTTCCACATGTGCATTGCTGAATCCCAACCCAAAAGAAGCGCAGGGAGAACACTTCCCACATGCAGGACTGCAGGTACTTGTGCATCATGTTTTAGCTGATTGGTCTCCTGACTGCTCCTTTGCTGCACTAAAGTGATGTCCTTTGGCTCAACTTAGTGAGTTTTATTGCTCACATTTACCAGTGAGGCTGCACTGGCAGCAAACCAAGGTAAGAGATCCAACAAGTCTTTTCTGTCTCTTTATTATAATAACCAAAGTAGCTCCATGTGATTTTATGAGCTCTTGCATCATATTCACTTACAGCAAAGATCAGGATGTAAGATCTAATCATAATAGGGATTCAGGGTCTATGGCATTTAATTACTGAAGTTGATGGATCGGCAACACTAGCTGTAGTTTTTCTCTTTGTGACAGCTGCTCCAGTTGACACTTTATAGGGGATTGAAGAGCTTTGTGACCCTTGATAAAGCAAAAAGCTTAGCAGGTTGCATTTTCCTCTTTTCTTTCTACAGTGACAAATCATAGATGAAAGGTCAATGAATGCCCATGAATGGAAGCAGTTACGTAAAAGTCTGCCTTCAGTACCCTGGTAAATAATACTGCAGACTTCTTCATCTTATGCATCATACCTTTTATATATATTTATCACAGCCAAGTTTCCAATGTGACTTAGGAACCTTTGGGAACTCTTGCAGAATGCACAAAATTATATGCCACATTTGCAGGAGAATAAACTGCTTATTCATCTGCTAACTTCAGGGATTTCAGAGTTCTAAATGCAATTAAGATCTCATTGGCAAAGAGGGATCCTAGAATAAAACAAAATGTTAAACAAGAAGGTAGGGTTTGCCTGCATTTGAAATAATACAGGAATTTAAGCATAATTTCAGATTTTAAAATAGGTATTATGCCCATAGAAGATCTATTTTACTACATGGTGAGATGCTATTTCAGAAAGTAGTAATTCTTCTGAAATCTTTCTGAAAATAGAATAATAAAACTGGCCAAACAATCTCCTAATGCAGAACTGTGTCTAGAAAAGCTAGGGAGATCCTTCCGTACATGGAGTATTATCAGCTAAAAGCGATACTGTCCCTGCAGAAGCTTTAGTGAGACCATTTCTATGCCCAGCATTCAATGAAGCAAAACAAGCTACAAACCTAGAGACTGTTCTGGGACAATTTGCAAGGATGTGCTGCCTGCTGCGAGACATATCTGATCAGAAATACAGCCCATTATGCTTGCCCAGGAGAAGGTCAGAACAAATTAGGGTTGCATTCTAACAGTCTTGCAAGCAGACCCAAGCTCGCTCTGCTTGTTCACGAAGCGAATGCAGCCTTGTCCTCTGAAGCAGCAGAAAGATTTAGACGCATGTTTGGTGGATTCATTGCCTCTACATTCAGCTGGCTAAAAGCAAGCTGCGGGGCTTACGCTGAGCGTTTCCATGGTCAACAGAGAGTTGGAGGCGTCCCTCAAATACAATTCATTCCACCTGTCTCTGACATCTATCTTAAAACAGGATAAGACATCCCATAAAAGGGTTTATAAACAGAATCACTGACTAAATAGCCTAAATTGCTAGCTTGATGTAGTGTCCTTTGGGCTCTTGCCGGTTCATTCGTACACAGCTCCCTAATAAATAAACATCCAGCCACTGGTGTTTGAATTTCCTAGTCTAAAACCTCTTATGTGCATAGCTCAGATGACTAATAGGCCTTACATGTGTTCTGGTATGTAAGGAGGTTCCTGCTGCTACAGATGCCGGTTCTGAAGCATTCTAAGAAATTTAAGAGCTTAACCCAGGTATCATTAGCAAAATGCTTTGGTTGTGGTATATGCAGGAGCAGACTACAACGAGATTCAGTTTGTGAATGCTAATAGCAGAAGTCAATGCTGCCACCCGTAACACCAGGCCAGTGTGTGTGCGTTTTACAATACCTGCAGCCAAAAATATGAACAATTGCTTCTCTTTTTTTTGTTACAAGCAGAGATGCACAGAAATGAAAGCCATCAAACTTCTAACATAAGAATTTCTCATACCAAGCGTCATCACACAATTTGACCAGTTCTAATATCTAGAAGCCTGCAGCTATCTAGGATTAAGTAAAAAGGTCACAAAAGCAGAAGATGTCTGTAAGCAGCAGCCAAAATCCGAGAGAGAAAAATCCCATAGGCATTTAATCTCCAATCTGCTTTTAATTTGCTTTCTTATAGTTTCACTCTCATCAGCAAATCTGACTGAAAGGGACACATATGATTCAGCAATTGCATTTACTTTTTATTAAAACTATAAAGAGCCAAGAAGGTAGACAAATATCTCTTCCCTTCCATTCTTCTCTCTTCTTCTCTCTGAGGCTTGGATGAAGCTGGATTCTGTCTGAAAAAAGGTGGTACCCAAACACATCCCAGTGCTACAGAGAGTTTCTTCATTAGTCGTGTTACAGCCCCTCCCTGCCAACAATTCCCAGTATGTTTCCTCAAAGTGGGCATTTTTTATAGACCTGTAAATTCATGTTTAGTTGAAGGAAAATTCAATGTTAAGCCTGAAGCTGTAAATCTTGCCCAACCTTTTCATTCTGACATCCCAAGCCAGACTAACTATTGCACTTGTAATAACCCATCTGGGAGCCTGGGATTAGCTTGTAAAGTAGTCCAACTAAAAACTGTATCCCAGGAGTCACTTCTCTAACATTTCTGTTGAAATCAAAGAAATATGAAACATAAACACAAAATGTAACTTCTGAAGTAGAGAGAGTAACCAGCGCATTGCAACAGAAAGGTGAAAATACTTACAAATTTTCACACATACATGAAAATGTCTTCAGGAACACAGAATATTATTTTACTCTAAACAAGTTACTTTTCTATGTTGAGAGGACAGGCCACTTCTTTAGTAGCTGATTTTGGTAAGAGTAAGGCAAGATTCCTAGCTAAAAATGAGAAACAGTGTCAGAAGAAACTTGGGTGTGTTTAGGTAGCCATGAACATGCATGGTAGCCATGCATGTTTAGGTAGCCATGGTGCATAAGGGTGAGTCCACCTCAGATGAGAATAGCTCAGAGATACTTTTCCCACTGATCTCTCTCCTATCCAAAGTCTACTCATATCTAATCCCCTTACTTTTTTTGCTCCCTGAAAGAGCACAGGTATGACCATTAAGCTATTCCAACTCTCCCACTGCAGTATTCCCCTCCCCTTCTTTCACTGAGTTTTCTCTTAGCTGAGCAGTGGCACTTCTTGACCACATACGATCTCGTCAGCCCACTATGGCATTTAGGCTTTGCCAGGTTTACATCCCGGAGTGCTCTCCTGCTTCACTTCCACTCAGTATCTATTAACTGCCCTCTCATGGCCACCGCAGTCATCTCTCTTGCTTGCCACGCACTAAAATGTTTAACTACCCGTGAGGAATGCAGAGAAAAAAAATACTTAAGGGTGTAGAAAAAAGGTAAATAAATCTCGGCAGAAATGTCCGCTCTCTCCTTAGTCAGATCCTTTCCAGCAGGTGATAATTCTCACCTTCATTTAGTTCCCTGCTGACAAAGCACTATATGTGGTGACACTGATGTGGGACAGTCACACACTCTCCTCTAGCTGAAACAACAGCTCCATGTCTGGAACTGATGGATGTCTAGATCTGCTTGAATGCATCACACAGTGAATTCACTCACATGCAGTAGGTCAGAGTTACTGTGCACACACTGACTGCCGAATTTGTACAGGTGGAGAAGATTCAGCATGTCCAACAAGAAAAGGTGCTATACTGAACCTTGTTCTCACCAACAGGGAAGGGCTGGTGGCCAACGTGAGGCTCAGGGATAACCTTGGCTGTAGTGATCATGAAGTGATAGAATTTAAGATCCTCAGGGCAACTAGGAGGGTGTATTCCAAGCTTACAACCCTGGACTTTAGGCATACAGACTTTGATCGCTTCAGGGATCTGTCCCACACCCTAGAGGGAAGGGGGGCCCAGGACAGCTGATCAGTATTCAAGGATCACCTTCTCTGTATCCAGGAGCAAAGTATACTGACAAAGAAGAAGACAGGAAAGAATGCTAGGAGACCTGCCTAGATGAGCGAGGAGTTTTTGGACACAATGTCACACAAAAAGAAACTTTACAAGGAGTGGAAGATAGGACAGCTAGAATGGGGGGCATATAAGGAAGCTGTCTGAGCAGCAAGAGACCTGGTTAGAAAAGCTAAAGCTCAGTTAGAATTAAATCTAGCCAGGGAGATCAAGGGAAACAGCGAAAGTTAGGTATACTGATGGTAAAAAGAAGACTAGGAAAGATCTGGCCCCCCTCAGAAAGGAAATGGGTGAACTGGTGACAAGTGATTTGGAGAAGGGCAAGGTACTCAATGACTTCTTCTCCTCTATCTTCACTGGCAAGGGCTCCAGCCACACTCCCAGAGTCACAGAAAATAATGGCAGAGGTTGGATGAAAGAACTGCCTATTGTAAGTGAAGATCAGGTTTGTGACCATCTGATGAACCTGAAAGTGTACAAGTCCGTGGGACCTGATGGGATACACCTACAGATACTGAGGAAACTGGCAGATGAGGTTGCTAAACTGCTCTCTATTCTATTCTAGAAGTCATGGCAGTCCAGTGACTGGAAAAGGGGAAACGTAATCTCCGTTTTCAAAAAGGGAAAGAAGGATGAACCG
>NW_009719775.1:27351-46500 GCF_000703405.1 Apaloderma vittatum
ATCGGGGTTGGGGCAATCCCAAGCACTGATATAGGCTGGGCAGTGACTGGCTTGAGAGCAGCTCTGAAGAAAAGGACTTGGGGGTACTGGTGGACAGGAAGGTCAATATGAGCCGTCAGTGTGCACTTTTAGCCTAGAAAGCCAATCGTGTCCTAGGCTGCATCAAGAGGTGCGTGGGTGATTCTCCTCCTCTACTCCACTCTCGTGAGACCCCACCTGGAGTGCTGCGTCCAGTTCTGGATCCCACAATACAAGAAAGACATGGACCTGCTGGTATGTTTCCAGAGAAGGGCCACAAGGATTATCAGAGGGCTGGAGCACCTCTCCTATGAAGACAGACTGAGAGAGTTGGGGTTGTTCAACCTGCAGAAAAGAAGACTCTGAGGAGACCTTATTGTGGCCTTCCAGAATCTCAAAGGGGCCTAGAAGAAAGCTGGTGAGGGACTTTTTAGGATGTTGGGTAGTGACAGGACTAGAGGGAATGAATTGAAGCTAGAGATGGATCGGTTCAGACTGGACATTAGGAAGAAGTTCTTCACCAGGAGGGTGGTGAGACACTGGCACAGGTTGCCCAGAGAGGTGGTGGAAGCCCCATCCCTGGAAGTTTTTAAGGCCAGGCTGGATGGGGCTCTGAGCAGCCTGGTCTAGTGGGGGATGTCCCTACCCCCGGCGGAGGGGTTGGAACTAGGTGATCTTTGAGGTCCCTTCCAACCCTGACAATTCTATGATTCTATGTCTGGCATGCAGACCCATGTCCATCCGGGATTTCAGAGATGGAAATATGGAACCAATCCTTGGCAATATTCTAACACGGAGTTAGTGCCTTCAGCCATCCAGTCTGGAAATGTTTGTATTATCAAAAGACATCCAGGAACCAATGTTTCCTTTGTTTCAAAATTCTGTTTCAAAGTAAGTTTTCAAGAACAAGGAATGAAACCAAGAACATTTCTTTAACTCTTAGGACCAAACAAGCAGAGAACTATTAATTTCTTTATTAATGACATTCTTCATATGCAGAACTAACACCAGCACTACCTTTCAAGCCTCTGTTCTTTGCATGTTGTCCTTATATTGTCTGCAGTGTTGACAGAAAGAAGTTGAACTATTTACCTTTGGGTCTTAACACCCCTGAAGAAGAACATAAACCTGACTGCTCATGGAAAGGAAACATAACAATTAACTCAGATTAAAACATCAGTGCCGACCAGGTCTTCTGCAGCAATGTTTGCCTCTGCTGTTTTGTTTTGCGCCGATTAGGCAATTTTAATAATATGTTCCAAAACAGGCTGGATTTGTTCCTTCCCTATACATCCCCTAGGATACATCTAGCTTTCCTCACCTGTAATGATGCTCAGCGGGGCAGCGGCACTGCTCAGCTCTCCACGAATAAATACGCTGAGGGAGACGCCTAGTGTAGAACCGTGCTCATAGCACCTCTAGCTGCCCCCTCCAGTACTGTTGCTGCGGGATTCTTTTTCTGCCAACATTAAAAAGCAGCCACGCACAGATGTATGTGACATTCATTTCGCACTTTTCCACACCTTTTACAGTTCAAAAAAGGCTCCATTTAATATATGCGATAATACCACATGAATGAATACTTTACATGCTACCAATGGAGAATAGCAGTAGGGTAACAGCAATAAAAGCAGTGTTCTTATCTAGGTAAGAATTCTACGGTTAATATAAATATTGCTTTTAATGTAAATATTGCTTAATGTGATTAGTGGACTGCACACAGTCAGGGTCTGGTCATACAAAACCTGCTGTTGCTGCTGCTGAAGATTATACGTGTGCAGATGAAAAAATTACACAAAGCACCATTAGGCAAGTGTATGACCTGCATTGAACTAAATGAAACATAAAGGACACGTCTTGGTGCCTTGCTGAAGGGAGCCATGTGAACCAGGTGCAGGACCAATTTGATGCAAGTCACGAATCTCGCACTGCAGCAGCTGCTCTGCTTTCAAGGGGAGAACTTGCCAAAGATAGTCATCAAATCGGGTTTCCCTTGTAGCTGTGATTTCCTTAAAGATGCCAACAGTCTGTACCACTCCCTGGCACTGCCTGCCAAACACAGTCCCAGATCATTAGGCCCAGGCATATCTATGGATTACTGTAGAGGCATTTTGTTTCTCCCCTTCTATGTTTTTTCATCTTTCTCCACAAACTCTCATCAAGACTTTGATCTTTAGCTTGAGTATGCAGTTATTTGAAAGTTTTCCTTTTTTTTTTTTAAGTAGACAAAACAAACTAAGAACAACAGCATGTACACCCCAGATCATCTCCTCATGCAGCTTCATCTCCCAAAAACCTGGGAGAAGGCAATACCCAAGAAGCACGGTCGTGACAAATGCAGGAAGCCTCAGAAAAAAGACACCAGTGTTTATAAAAGAAAAGAACATCACCAGAGGAAGGCAGCCAGGATACGAAGTGTTCCTGCCTTTGGCAAGCTCCAGTGGCAACCTTCGTATTTTTTTCCTAAAATGTAAGGTGCAAAGACAACACCTGGGAGGGAGGTGAAAGCCTGATAAGGGTTACAATCCTGGACAAAGAGGGGGTGAAACTAGGTCTGTGCTCATCCTGGAATTGGTCAATGTGACTACATAACTTTATCAAATTTGAAGTCGAAGACTTTAAGATTAAATAAGGGGCCAAAACCATTTTTTGACAAAATGTATGTTGATTGCCTGAAAGCTCCAAATAATAATCTCCTGACATTTGTAAACAAGTTTTCTACTGAGGCTGGTGTGGCTGAGACTGGCTTCTTCCCTGTGTCCCTGACTAAATCTGGGATCATTACCTTAAATCTGAATGGAAGAGGGATGGGAGAAATAAGTCACTAGCTCTAATGGAAGTGCAAGTGATTTTCATAAGATACTGAAAAGCTTCTAGCCAGATTCTTTGCTGAACTAATGAACCTACTCCTAAGCATGACTTAGAAGCAGTCATCCTGCCTTTAGTAAATTATTCAGCTCAGCTACTCAGGAGTAATACTGATCTGGCTTACTAAGGAGATGAGTGTAATCTTATAGCAAATTTGCTCTGCAAGCCAAGAGTCAAAGAATATCAATCTTCAAAGCTGAAAAAAAAAATAGGAGGGCAAAAAAAAAGAATAGTTCCAAATGTCAAATCAGATGAAGATTTTACAGATTTCTCTGACTGTAAAAGTAACTGTTGAAGGAGCTGAGGTGACTCATGAGTCAGTCAAAACATCTGACAATTTTTTCATAGGCCAGTGTCAGTGAAGGTGCAATTAATTGCAGCTAACATCTCACTAAAATAGAGGTTTCTGGTCTAAGCCAAGCATGTACCTCTGTAGTTAATGGAGAGAACAATTATCTCCAAGGGGTGAATCACCTCATCTGTGTAACAGTAACTGACACAATATAACATGGGAGTTTTTTCCAGTGCAGATAGCAGCAGAATTTTCTAATCATTCTCCTCCATCTCTCTCCTCTCTGCACTGCCAAGTTTTTATTCCCATCCCAGCTTTAGCAGGTTTCTGCTTTTTCCATTGAAGCAGCATAAAACTTTTCTCCGTGGTTTCTTGGTACTGTGGTTTCTTGGTTTATTTGTGGGAACATGCTATTCCCAACTTGTCACCAAAGAAAATATACTGGGTAATTATGTCTCTCCGATCTCAGATTACTATTAATGGGAAATGGCTCTTTCTTCAATCACTACAGAGGGAACCTAGATGAATAGATCAGATAGGAGCCCAAATTTTAGATGTTACATAATGCAACAATCTGGATGAAGAGCACAAAGCTTTTACCATTACGACAGTAACTGCTAAAGATTAGTGCACAGAAGCCAGGCAAAATCTCTGACTGTACGAAGTGAATGGACTATAACTGAAACTAAAAACTATGTCTGCATGTTGGCTGCAGCATACAGACAATATTGAATCAACAACTGCTAGGATGTAATTCTAAGAAATTGCATACTACCTGGCTATAAAACCATCTGGTGATATGTATTTTGTTGGTTTCAAGAGACCGGAACGTGAAAGACTGGAGGGATCACGCTGGCTGAAATCAGGACTAGGAGCCTCAGACTCTGACTCCAAAGCGGGGCAAGTGTTGCAGTAATTCTTTCTCCTCTCCCATAACTGTCTTCCAGCTTCCAGCAACTTGGAGCTTTCTCAGAAGTTTCTTGAGCCAAAACCAGCTGTCATTGTATTTAGTAGCCTTGATTAATTTCCCTTAGAAAAATTTTTCAGGGGGCTTTTTGAAATTGATGTTTTCAGCATTCACCCATCCTGCACCAGAGTTTCCCAGTTTACTTGCACATAGTGTAAAGAACCATTTTCTTTTGCTTTAAACTGAGTTTATTTGGGTTTATTATTATTATTATTATTAATCTGGTACTCTCTAGTTGCTCTACTGGGACAGCCATTAAAAAATCATTCCTTCTCTACCTTCCCATGCCACTCATAGGATTTTATAATGTCCTTACCTTTTCTCTAGGTCTTTATACAGAACTGCATCTTCCATGAGTCATCAGTCTTCTGATGTTGGGTAAATGGTATGAATTAAAAATATAACAGAAGTCCTGGGTTACTCTGCAACTTACATTCCTTGCAGAGAAACCATTTGGGAATCTTTGATCACATTTGTTGTCTTGGCATGAGTCTTTTTCTTTTCTGTTACACAGTCTGCAGGTAGGAGTATTTTAGGAGCCTGTATAGTCTCAGGGCACACTGAGATTTGTATTAACAGCATAGTGATATTTTCTGATTGTTTACTATAACACCTAATACCATTTATTATAACTCTCAGATCTCTTTCCAGAGTGGGAATTGGTAAGACAACCCACAATTTTATATGCGAAGTTGGCAGTGGTTTTCCCCATGTGCATCATTCTACATTCATCAAAACTGGTTTTCATCTGCCATTTTAACAGCCAGTCACTGAGTCGCATGAAGTCCTTCTGCAGTTCCTACAGACAGTCTTGATTTATTATTTATTATTTACTACCCTGATTTATTAACATCAATAAACTTATTCTCCTTGCCAGCCACATCCTTTTCCAGATCACTTACAAATATGTTCTATAACATATATCCCTGCAGGACTTCTTTAGTGGCTCCACTGTGAAAACTAAGCTTTTACTTCCACCTCCACTTGTCTAACTTTTCTCCAATTATTTATCCAAGCAAAAGGAGTAACAGGAATTCTAAACAATTCTGATTACTTTTTAAAAGTGTTATCTTTTTTAAGCCATTTATTTGATTATCTTAAATTGTTAAAGAGCAATTTTCAGCTGTAGTAGAATTTGAGGTTTCTTATACAAAGTTGTTTGGGTTCTTTTTATTTTACCTTTTCCTTCTTCCAGAGAAGTTTCACATCTCCTCTTAAATTTGAGAGCCATAGGTAGAGGGGGTTCAAATAATCTACTCAAGCTTTGCTACTTATACCTCTCAAGGCTGGGTTTCTTCTGGGCATGCATATATGGAAAGAAACATGGAAAAGAATATTAGTCTTTAAAAAAAGGTAAACCATGTAGTAAACAAAACAGGTCCCTGTATTTTACATACATCTTGCTCTGTGTAATGGGATTTTCCCTCTTTTTTTATTATTTACAAAACAACAATAATAACAAAACCCCAACAACCAGAGCTTAGTCTTACTGATGGACTGAAAAAGACATATGGTCAGAAGAACAAAGACACTATTTCATGAAAACTTGAGCAAAACAAGTAACCACTTGTATGGTGCCTTCAAACAATTGCTCCCTTACTGCACATATATGTGTGCTGCCCTGTATGGCTACAATGTCCATAAAATGTTAAATCCTCCCTTCTGTCCCGTCTACTTGCCCTGAAGCCAAACGCTGCCTGTTTTCCCATAGAGCTACAGTCGCTCTACTTTATATCTTTAAGCTAATGAATTTGTGATGCTTCAAAGAAAATCAAAAGCAAGTGAGGAGGATCTGTGTCTGGAGAAGTACTTGCACATGAAATGGTGATCCAATGCTGTATTTTATAACTAGATCTCCCAAATCCTCTAAAAAGACAAATCCGAACTCTGCTTGAAATCCATTCCCTGAGTGTTTGAAGCACCACCTGCCTCTTACTAAAAGAAAACACTCCCAAAACAAACTTCATACTGAAAATGTTAACCATACCTAGGCAGAATAAATTAATTTTACCAAAATTTCTAACAGATGGCATAAAACATCATAAATCATGCTGCAGAAACTTTACTGGTATAAAACTAGATACAACAGCAAATTATCACAGAAACACTTCATGTATGGATTTTCAGATACTATAAAAAAGGGACAAAATTGCACTTATGTAATCAGCATATTACTAACTGTGCTTTTTAGCACTTTTAAAGTGCTATTGTTTATTAGGTACTGATTATATCTTAATCTCTTACTTCATTGCAATATATGGTGCTCAAAAACAGAAGAAATGATTGCCATCTGTAGCCCAAGGTTCATGGCCACACATCTGGACTTATAATGTGTGCCCAGGGATAACATACACCAGGGAGCTGATGCCATCGTATGCTGTCCATGCACAGAAATAGCCTATTGAAGTGAGATCTTGCAGAGAGATTTTCTGAGATATACAAGTGCCTATAAGTAGAGGCAAGATTCAAGGACTTGGTCCCAAAGGTATCACAGAAGATAGGAAAATCCTTCTTTTTAACCATTTAAGATCAAAAATCAGATATGTTTTTTCAGGATAATCCCTCAGCCACTGATAACCCTGAGGGTACCAACATTTACCAGCGCCTCAATTTCCACAAGGACATTTCCGGAAGCCTGCCCTCCTTGACAACACCCTTTCTCATCTCACCTTGTTTCACCCTGCCTGGTGACCATGAATCCCAACCAGAGAAGTTCCCACATCACCCACTTCCCCAAAAGAGGCAAATGGCCACTGCAGTCCTGCATTCATACCTGCTTTGCGTGGCCCTTTACCCCTTGCGTGACCAGAGCTGCAGGTGTGGCATGATTTACTGCTGTCACACAGCCCAGCAAATGGATGGTTGGATCAAACAACTCCCCCTAGTTAAGCACTTCTGCTGTGGACAACTCTGTATGTTACGAAGTTGCTCATTTAATAACCTGTCATGCAATCAGTAAATGCAAAAGGGGATGGGAATGGGCAGTCGATGAAAGTTTGGGTGCAAAGTCAAATTGGGGATGACAACGTCAGGAGGGCTGTCCACAGCCAGGAATCAAGTTACAGACATCAGTTCTTAAATTGGTAAGTTACAGTTTAACAGGCTGCAGCAAGCCAAGCCATCAGGACAGTCTGGGTCATCATCGACAATCTATGCTCCTTAATTTGCCACTTTTAAAAAGATTTCTACACCTTTCTGTAGTTCCTGAAAAGTGTTCCTTATTGGCTGATTGCCTGTTTGCAGCTTTAAAATATAATCTAAACAGACAGTTTTGGGGTGTCAGGTTTTTGTTTGTTTTCTTTGTTGTTGTTGTTTGATTGCTTGTTTGTTTCAAATATTCCTGTGATTTATGGCATTGATTTTGACTGGTAATTTCTTTGCAGATGCAGCCATTTCCTAGTTACAGAGTGGAGACACATAATGAATGTAATTCTGCCCATCTTTACTCCAACATAATTACTAATACTTGCAGAATAAAATTCTGGAAAATATGTGAATGAGATTAAAGGACATTTTAATCCAATGGAGTCCAAAATTTCAAAGCAGGACTGTGGAGGGAACCATAATTTGGAGAGAAGAGTATTATCAGGTGTACCAGCATTATTTACAGTGGAGAAGATTGGGAAGCAGCAGGAAAAGGATGCTCAGTATAAATAAGTGAGAATGGCATCTACATTCATTAATCCATTTCCCCAGCAACTCAGATGGAAAATTGTTTTGTGCATCTTTCTGCCATGCCACATCACAGCAACTTCTGAAAAGTACAAGCAGTAGCCTGGCTCTGTCATGCATTAGTAATAGCAGAGGATTTATTAAGGCAATGTATGCTTTCCAAACTAAGCAGTAGCCTGACTCTGTCATGCATTAGTAATAGCAGATGGATTTATTAAGGCAATGTATGCTTTCCAAACAGATTTTCCTTTGGGGGAAGAGATAAGGAGGTACAAGCAGGATAAGCAGCTAGAAGCATCCTGTATACTGAGACAGATCTTGCTGCTTTAGCATCCTTAAATGTGCAAAATGCCAGGAATCTGACATGGGTGACTACTGCCACTTTAAGTCCCTTCATCACTTCATCAAATGATTTCAAAGGATATATGTTAAAAAAAAAAAAGGAGGAAAGAAAAAAACAGTGACAAATGCGGAAAAGTACAGGCATGTAGAGACATAGGGAATCATGCCAAATTGTACTGCCTGTGGTGCAGAGAGAGGATAAAAAGAAAATCCAACCGGCCTGGACACTGCTGTATCCTTCAGCACTATCCCATGAGTGGCTGCCCACACACACACATACTTTCTGAGGATATTCAAGCCAGCAACTACTTGAGCATTGGAAAAAAAGGCCACTATGTGCTGTGCTCTGCTGCAGGATCCCAAGGCACTCCCCAGTCCTTACAGCCTGTCCCAGCAACACAGCGCTTTGCAGCTGAATTTTCTCAGTAATATAATAAACACAGCACGCTTCACAATGTGTGCCTGAACTAATAGCTGATGCCATTTCATCCTCAGTTCATCCACCTGCTTCCCATATAATCACAGTTCAAGTCGACAACAGAGAATACAAATACCTGTAGGCAACACAGATTTCTCTTTCTCCATTTCTCATTCAATGGTCATAGTTGCTTCAGCAGTTACTATATGTAATAAGCAAACCTATTCATCTCTATTGGACACAATTATTCAAAGTACATGGTCACCACTGGAGAAAAACCTCCTCCGGTACTTGACAAAGGCAGAGCATAAATTGGTATATATTGCTATCCCAGAATGCATTTGATATTAATCAGAGGCCTTGCCACAATCATCCTAGAGCTCCAGTTTTCCCCAAGAGGACCAGGTTTGGTCAGGAGTCCTCCTCTAGAAAGCAAGGAGGTCTGGAAATATTCACCTGAGTCACAGAGCAAACAGTTGTGGTGGGTTAAGACTTCCCAGTTACCACAGCTCGTACTCCCTCCAGGCCACAGCAGAGTCAGTGGCCATTCCTGCCACAGGCGCTTCAGTTCACTGCCCAGTGCCCGAGTGAAGATACACTTCTGCAGCAGCCCAATGTTTACAAGGGTCTTCATCTGGGATATCTACACAGCCTGGTGAGGAGGGTTTGGTGGGCTCTAAGTCTTAACCCTGCATGTTCTATACAATGGGATGTATGCGTCCTGTGTGACCATAATACATGTCCCATCACACAAGGGACACGCAGGAAAGTCAGGTTGAGCAGATTGCTCCTGCCACACTCCCAAGCATACACAAGTGGTCTTGTTAAAGGACGGAATGTGCTCTCATTGCATAGAGAGCACCAGCAGTTTTAGTCATTTACTAGCTATCCTTCCAGCCACATCACCAAAAAGTTCCCACAGAGCCCTTCATGAAAAGGGAATCATATGCCACACAATTCACCCACCCCACAACCTGGGACAAAGGGAAGTGGGTCGCTGATTTAGGAGGAAATTAAATGTTTGAGAAGGCAAAGACATCTGGCGAGCTGCAGGAAGGACAATCTGGCTTAGTCTGTGCAGTGGAGCAGCTCAAATATGCACTGAAGACACCAAAACACCTTCTCTCCTAATCAAAGCACTCCCGTAGGAGCAGAAAAGGGCACTGATTTGACTTCATGCATCATGAACAAGTGTTGTAAGTGATAACCTATTTAATAAAAGGAGAACAACTTCACACACCTCTTCTACTACGTAAAATTCTATTCCTGCTTAGATCGTGAAATGAAGAGCTGGGGTAAGTGAAAGAAAAATTTTGTCTGAGAGAAGACACTGTATTCCAATCCAGGTTAAGACATTTAAGTGACACATGTTCTTCATCAAGTTCTTCTTGTTATTTAGGCAGAGACCTGCTTCGCACAATATATTCCCAGACATTACATTGGGGACCAGGTGCCTCTCTGTATGTTGCGAATTTCCCATATTTGCAGGGTTCTGTAAAGTTAGGCAAGGCACTTGACACTGGGGATCCCTAAAACCCCTTCTTGTGGCTCTGGAGTCTGATTCTCAAATATATTTAAACACATAATCCCACTAGAAAATTTGAGCACTGCAACATTTTCAAGAGGTTTTTTTTTAAAAAACAAACAAACAAACAAAACACCTACATTCTTTAGAAAATCTATCCCTTAAAATTTAGGAGATTTTAAAAAAAGATCAGACCTCATCCCACACTTCGTAATTTTATTTTTCTCAGACTAGAAAGATTTTTTGCCAGGATTAGAACTACTACTGGGCCCAAGATAGATTTACCATTTCCAAATACACCCCAGTGACAGCTGAGTAGTGTAATGATGCCTTATCCCATATTAGCAACAAAATAAATTGCTGTTGCAGCACACACACAGACATTTATAAAAAGAATAGTCCCAGTGGAAGAAGGATTCTTCAGCTTTGAATTCCTGCACCCAAAAGGACCTCAGCTGCATCAGCCTTTTCTGGAGAAGCTGGAAGGAGTGAAACCTCACACAAGTGTAGGGTGTTAGTTGAAGGTAAGGTATTAAGACCAAAAGAAAATGGATTAGAGTACTCATATCTGGATATTGCTGAATTATTTTTAATTTTATGAGTATTGGTGTGTTATACTTTCTGCTGGATCAGTGTTATGCTTATAAATTCCAATTTTCAGGCTATTTAAGTCACATTTGGCTGGGACGTACAGCATATGCTTTCAATATGGACTGCTTTTTTTTCCTGTTCTTCATTTCATTTAATTGCGGTGGGAGAATTACAGTGTCAAAAT
Source organism: Apaloderma vittatum (assembly GCF_000703405.1). NCBI lineage: Eukaryota > Metazoa > Chordata > Aves > Trogoniformes > Trogonidae > Apaloderma > Apaloderma vittatum. The sequence goes on from NW_009719775.1 coordinate 38,229, forward strand.
TAATCCGGAAGCTTTTCTCCCCATTTCTAGTTCTAAAGTAAAGTTTAAGTCTGCTGGTGTGCCAAGCTGAACAGCACTGATGCCAGCGCAGGACCTGGTGGAGTCCTGTCTGAGGATGCCTGTCATCGGGAAATTTTGAAATATCTGGGCAGAAAACCCAACTGCACGTGGTCCTTGGAGTGGAGTTCTCTGGCTTGGGACTGTGCTGACCCATGGGATATGGGGTATTGGGTGTTACAGATCTCCTGGGATAGTTTAAAAGGCAATATTCCAAGCAGATTGAAATGCTACAGCTTGAAATCCCCGTCCCTGGTGTGCATTCGCTGCAGGGGGACAGCGAGGAAGACTGCCTTGTGTGAGGCAGCTCAGTGACTTCACGTGGTGTGTGACAGAAGGCTCGGCCAAGCCCCAGGACTCTTTAATATTGGAGCAATGCTTGTTTGCTGTTCTAATTCTCACAGTGCAGGCACTTTTCAGATAATCCACATTTCAACTAGGTTACACGCTGCTTTTCTCTTTTTTCTGAAGGAAATGAGAAATCAGAACTTAAAAGCTTTCATAAACCATGAAACATTTGCCAGGTGCATTTCTTTCTGGAATTAGAGGAAGAAGAGTTATAGGTGTTGTTCACAGCTTTTGACCAAGCGACCTTCAAGATAAGAATTGAATAGAGTTCTGCAGGTGCATGAAAGCTGCAAAACCTTCTCCTTACAGAGCTACTGTCTGCCATGAGCCTCTAAGTACTCCAGTGAAGGTCCTGAGCTTTCCAAAACGATTGCCTGCAGCAATATGATAATAGATCTACTGTGGAAAGGCTTCGCCAGAGGCTCTGTAGACGTTTAAAACTGGCATGCTAGGATCATATAGAATGAAAATTAGTTGGGGGTGGAAGACTCAGTCAAGCATAAGATGACCATTATCCAAACAAAGTATTCCTATCTCAGCTGACATAAATAATTTTATAATGCTTATATACTGTTTTTTCCTCCTCTGCTGAAATAATAGAGGAGCTCCTCACCTCTGTTTTTAAACTTTAAACATTCTAAAACTTGCATATATAAAGTATGCCTCTGCATAGTTATTTCCACTGGTTCAAAAGGATGTAAAAATTAACTCGGTTACATCTTAATTTAAGATCTTTTACGCACTGATTTATTTTAATGAGTCTAAAATTTATTTTTAAAAAGCAAGAGCTCTTCACGAATTCCTTGCACTTATTACCTAACCCGGCATTCAGTAAAACCCAAGTGGCATTCAAGACTGTCAAAAAATCACTGCAGTTGTGAGCATAATTTCAAGCCTACTTCTGGAAATCATGGCCAAATAAAACAGAAAGCATGGTTGTACTTGATATTCCATAGTGTGTGAACGGAGTGTGGGCCCTGACTCTCAAGCATGCTGCAAGCTGTGTGAACTGCTGTGCCCATTATAATTGCAATAAAAAGCAATTTTCCACAGCACTTTTCAGTTACAGAGAAATTCCACTCGGAAGAGGGTTTCAGGGGATGGCACAGCAAATCTTCCAAGGATCACTGAGCTGAAAGGATCAACTTGGGAAACCTCTGCCACAGGAGCAGGAAGGCAGAGCTGGTGGGGAGGGCACTGGGCAGCCTTCAGGGCTGGGACAGCACCTTAGATCCCATCTCTCTGCAGTTAAGCCCCAGTATTAGCTAAGCTAGTCCTTATTTTGGCTTGAGTATTAAAGCTGTGCCCCTGCCCTTGTTTACTCTTAGCAGCAGTAGCCCCCTCCTTTTGAAAGGAAAGGAACAGTTTCGGATACCAGAGGATTTGGAGCAGAGGATCTGGATATTTTAATGTTGCTGAGGCTTCACTCATCATGAATATCACTTTACAGCTTGGTGCATAAACAGTCCGTTTCTGAGGCATGAGAAAATGAATATGTTGTAACTATATTCTAGCCTTTCTGGCCCAAATCTGTTTCTGGTGAAACTCTGGGGGTTTGCAACAAGAACAAACTTAGCTGTCTAGCTGTACTTTGTAACACACTATTTCTGATCAAAAGAGCATTTACATGAAGATAAAGATTTGCTTCTACACATATTAAACCAAAATGGCATTTAAATTTATTCATGTAACCAAGTGCATTTTTATAAACAACAAAACCTTTTATAGATGGAAAAATGGAAAATAAAACGCAGTAATAAAAATAGGACTATTCCTTTTATAAATAGAAATGCAAGGAAGTATGGTATTGCTGAAACAATGTATTAAAGCAAGACTACACACCAAAATACATACTTTTTCTTTTTTTCTCATAATCCTTATCTTCTGCAGAAAAGGGAGATGTGGGGACATGGGTGAGGACATCCCTCAGAGAGGAGCAATTCTGCTGGAGAAGCCAAATTTCATGAGCACTTTTCTTAAAGGAGCATTCACTGACCTACTTATTAGAAAGTTTAGAAATAACAGGTTTCGCATTTCAAAGTTCAGTCATTTTTGTATTCCACCCAGGCGATAAACATGTGAGAAATTTGTACCCTGTGAAAAATGCACATTTCAGGCACTGGTAGGATACAGCTGTCTCAGCTCTTGTTTACTTGGTTTCTCCTTTGCTTCATGCTCTCCATGGGCGATTTTAGAGTTATTAAACTTTATCCCAGTTGCCCAGAGTCACCATTCATTTGCTCCATACTGAGTAGCTGCATATACAGTCGTGTGACAACTGCCCTTCCAGCTTTCAGTGTTCCCCTTTCAGACTTCTGCAGGGGTCCTTTCTCCTCTCACCGGGAGCATCTTCCAAAGGGAATTCCCAGTTTATGAGACAGTCACTTTCTCCCACACTGGGTGCTAAGCCACCCATATTTCAGCAAACACACAACTTCAACTTACCGAGGTTTCCCCTTTCCCACTGCACAAGACACCTGCATGGGTTGTGTCTTCCCCAGGCAGTTGCACGACAGAAACAAACTCCTACACAACACCATGACCAGGTAGACTGTCTCAATAGAGTTTGCAAGAAAGATGAGCATGAATACTTAAAATCAGGATGAGGGCCCAGAAAACGCCCGTTTAATTATGCAGAGGTTATGAGCTCAGATCTTCATACTTAGGCACTGCTCAGGTCTTCACTAGTGGGCGCTGCAGGTGCCCAGGAGGATAGAGCTCACCCATTTGCAGAAATTTTGCAGCCAAACAATTCACATTTAAGAGTTCACAGCATTATATGCACCTGAGAAAAAGAGGCCTGAAGGTCTCCCAGCTACTTACTTGACACACAACTAAGAGTTATAGGATCAAAATGACAGTCTTTGATAGGCATACACATCCAGGGGAGAGCACTCACCTCCCAGGTGCCTGACTCCACTCTGATCACCTCTGAGGGTTTTTAATGTTTTTAAAGCTACTTTTTCAAGTCACAAAGATAATTCAGTTAAATATAAGAAAGGATTTTTGTTGTGATCTCTAGAGTCTATAAAGGCATTTACCACAAGTGTACACGTAAACTTTATATTTGAGGGAGGGATTTCAGATATGTACTTTGGATGCATCTTCAGCATGTCCAGCAGAGACTTTTCTTCCTCTGCTTTCAAACCACTCAGGCAACAAGATTCAGAATTGCACTATTAGCTCAACTTGAAGATGTTTCAAAACAGATATTGTAAAAATAAATACTTTTCAAAATAGACATACTGTTTCTCTTTCCTTCAAAGCATCACAAACTGGACAGGTAGGCAAACAAATCTTCTTTTTTTTCTCACCCGCAAAACCAAAAAAAAAAGAAACCCACAACATCTTAAATATATGGTTACTTAAAACACAGAGATGAGGGCAACAATGAGTTTTCAGTAGATTCAAATACTTTATAGTAAAATGAACCTCTTTGCTGAGGCAGTGGTGCATTTACTAATGAAGTCTTTGCACTGAGCTATACATAGGTGTAATTAAAATCATAGACATTGTTTGCTCACCATTAATTAAGGAGTTATTAATTAATCAGTTTAATAAATTCTGTGGAATGAAGCAACTAAAGGCAATGGGCTGAATTCAAACTTGATTTAATTCACAGTTTGACTCCCTATAATGCATTATAGACACACAGCCTGAGTTTTAGACTACAGCCAGCCCTTTGCTAGGTTTCTGAGTCTCTGCTAGGTACCCAAGTCCCACTGCACATGCTGAGATTTGGCACTTAAAAAATCAAATCAAACCAAACAAACAAAAAAAATCCCAGAGCTAAAAATTGTATGTTTTTTTTGTAGGATTTAATTTTTACTTAGCATACACGTTGCATGGACTGATAATACAGAAAATAACCTCAGTTCAAAAGCATATATTCATAGAAGATCAGAGAAATAAAGAGAAAAAACACATTTATCCATCTGTTGCTTCTCCAGATTGGAAGGCCTCTCAGAGAGTATCAGATTCAATGGCACTTGGTTTAATGCAGATGATGAACTACCTTTCTGATCTCTCACTGGGGTTGCTGATCCTCACATACCATGGCCACTGTCGCTTCCCTCAAGCACAACTGAGCAATGCCTTCAGCATCATGGCCATCAACACCTTCCAGAAGATTACCATGCAGTCCATAAACATTACTAACGCTCAAAATGAATCCAGGCTCCAGGACTGTGTGGTCCCTGTTAGGTGGTCTGGGGAGCAGCAAGCAGAAGACCTTTGAGAAAGCAGCTGGATTCTGCAGTACAGTGGCTGTGGCATGAGGTCCATGTGCATCCAGGATGCATAACCTCCTGGAAGAAGGCAAGCATGGCATCTGTCAGATGAAGAGAACATGTATTTGGGAAAGGAAATAACTGTGTTTGGGAAGGGGAAAAAATCCCTCAGTCCAGCCCTGGTCTGGTGGAGCTCATGGGCTGAATGGAGAAAACAGCATGAGATGTAGCAAGGGTGGCCACTAGCGAAGCCTAAGCTAATACTTAACAGAAAACTCAAGTAAAGCACAACAAAAACAACGTTACAGTCTCTTTTTTACTCACTCCACTAATCCAATTGGCTGCAGGATGGATTTGGCCCTGACGCACTGGGGCAGCATGTGGACAGATGCACTAGTCAGCCCCTCCTCATTTGGGGGTGAACTCCTTCATCCCTCACACAGGGTCAAATTAGGCAGCAGGATCCCAGCCCAGGCCTCCAGCTGGCCAAGCTCGTAAGGTCTTTAGTTGCCAGTAATGCAGTTGTGGCCAGCTGTAAGGCTGTACCCTGTGCAGAGCCTGCCAAAGGTCAGCAGTCATCAGCTGGCCAGCTGTGGGTCTTCCTACAGGACCCCAAGGTCCAGCTAAGAGGAGTAAGAAGAAGTGATGAGCGAGTCAAGGGCTCTGCAGAGGAGAAGGAGGAGGAGGAGAAGGAAGAGGAGGAGGAGGAGGAGGGGAGGGAGCAGATCTAGGGTAGGGGGGAGCCAACTGTTTGCTGTGGTTAGGACTGAGTGCTCCTGACAAGCAGGCTGAACTGGAAAGCTTCGCCTGAAACGCCACTGTGAATTTAGAGTGCTCTTAGGCATGTTTTGACAAACAGCATGAACTAAGACCCCTTCATCCTCCAAGAACTAATAACTAAAAGATAATATAATTCCTAACTAATCACTTTTAAGCTTTATCAAAGGAGAAGAAAGGTGTCAATCGATCTTTTCCTATGGGGAAAAGGAGTGGTTTTCCACATAAGCAGCTCAGAATTACAAACACAGACCACGCATGACTTTTGTCCTGATGTTGTATTTAAGACATCTTTGCTAGATTCCTGTGCTAGTTTTGTAATGTACGGTGGGCCTTTTGATATGAGATTAAAGTATGTATTTCACTGAAGAACTCTGCTTGATTTCTTACCAAAAGGTAAAATTTACAAGTTCTTCACATACATACACTAAAAAGAAAAACCCCACAGCTGCCTCCTTCAGTCAGAATATAAACCAAGAAAGCATGATTTTCCAAGGTAAAATTTTAGACAAAATCTAATTTTGTCTTCAAAATTGCGCAGAATTATGCTTTTCCTTGCTGTGAGTGACAATTAAAAACTTGCAGCTTCGACATTACATTATTCTGACACTGTGAGGCATGCCTCCACCTGCCTGCCTGCCTGTGAGATCACTGCTATGACAGAGCCGGTGACACTCAGATAGGTAGTAGGCTTTGATAGAGGTGGAGCTCAGGTTTTCTAGACCATCATCTTCTCATGTATTTGTGGTCACAGCCTTCCATAAATTAATGCAGTTCACATAGAATACAAACCTTTCTTTTCAGTTACTATTATTATAATGATTATCATTTTCATTGTCATTATTCTCATTATTAGTAGTAGTAGTAGAATTACTATTTGCACAGAATCTGACCCTAACAGCATATCTCCCAAGAGCAGCGTTTTACACCTTGTTTTTCTCAATCCATGGGCTAAAGCTTGTTTCACAGCTCTTGCGTCTGCTCCTTCAGAGAATTACAGAACATTTTGGCTCATAGGAGCTTTGTTTACAAAAGTCCTGTAACTGAGAGTTTGTTTTCATGGTGTGTATAACAAAACCGTCTGATTGTAATCTCATCTAGTAGGACTGGGGAATCTGTGGACAAATATCCCATGGATGGGATTCTTCTCCTCACTGTCTGAAAAGCTACTTCTCGAAAGTATTGACCTTTTGCAACTCTTAAAATGTCTGCCAGCCAAAGAGAGGTGTACATTACCAACATGTGATTCGCTAGTGTTACTCTGCATACTTCACAGGCAATCACTTGCCAAGGTCAGCACAGCACAGAATGAAATCCTGAAAGTTCTCCAGCTTAGCTCATTTTAAACCATCATTTAAAATTTTCTGCACTATATTAGACCCTGGCCAAAAGCAGCATCCTTGGGACAGTATTTTTACTTGGGAGGAGTGAGAACTGCAGCACTGCAGCCATGTGTAAGAAAATAACAAGTATGAACTGATCATCCGTAACCAAGACAGACTGTATTTAAGCCGCTTGCATGTTCCTGAAGCATCTGTAGTGATAGGAGTGTGCGAACACCTTGTTTGTATTTCTGCATGACCTCAACCAGTGTGTTCAAACCACTTTTTCTACTTAATGATCACTTGGGACCTATCTACATAGATGGAAAGCCCATTGTGGGAAAGGTTTCTCCTACATCACTCTCCTGGAAAGAAAACACTTACCTCGAGGTTACACAGTAAGGGCAGAAAGTGATTTTGAGGGAAGCCATGCAGGAGGGGGCAGAGTGGCCTTGCCCTGTGTCAGAGGCACAGCTCCCTGCTGCCCAGATGAGGAGCTCTGGTAGGTGCCACTTCACTTCTTCTGCAGCCCTTTGCAGGGGACACAGGCCCTCACTGTGCCGCGAGGACGGCACCATCCCTAAGTTTATGCTTCCTTCATCCACAGTTCAGAGACGCTGCCAAAGAGCAGTCAAGGAGGAACTTAGACATGACTAAGCTGGTCTGAGTTCAAGTGAAACATTTATCAGAGGTGAAATGCCACTTTGAGGCCCCTTGGCCACCCAGTGCTAACAACATAGACACAAATGGCAAATACATCCTTATGGCACTGTAGGGAGGTGTACATCCCTTCGTGCTCAAAGTGTTCATCATAGGAAACGTTTCTGGGTGCACTGAAGGAGCCCATCTCTCCATCTCATCTCTGTCTTTTTGGAGGGGCTAGAAAAGTTTTGGATTACATGAGCAACGCAAATGGCTGGAAATTATTCATGGTAGAAAAGTTTAGATTTAGTGCCTGGTGGAAAAACTCATGAAGACTTCACCTGGCTATTTCCAGACACATGTAAATGAAGTTATGAATTTTCATCCTGGCTGGTGGGATCAAAGTCGTTAGGAGTAAATAGATCTAGATTGCTTTCTGAATATTGTGAAATGTACCCTGTGGATTATGAAAGAGATACTTGTGATATGTTTACTAAATTTACTAAATTTGTCTCTGTCAAAGCACCAAGAGAGAGTGACTGAGAGTAAAATTCCCCAACAGGGCATCGGAGCTGGATCACACGGTGTTTAAGAGAGGAGAGTCACGTTGCAATTTTAGGTCCAAATCCTGAAATATATGTTCAGTCTTTGTACTCAGGGAAAGAAACAAGGGCTTTGCTGGGGAGGGGCAGGGAAGAGAAAGAGAAAAAAAAAGAAAAAAAGGAAGACGACTATGAAAGATGGCTATGAAATACTACTCTCGTAGAAAATAATAAAAATAAAAAAAACTCTGCGCACAGCAGAATAGAAATGGAGGGTGAATTTGACTCTCCACATTTTCGATCCTCCATGAGCCGTCTCACAAAAACACCCGCTGGTGATGGGACGAACAAAATG
>NW_009719775.1:46530-46792 GCF_000703405.1 Apaloderma vittatum
CCGCCCCCCGCCCCAGGACGGCCGAGACGAGGCCGGTCCCCACTCAGGCAGCAGTCGGGGGTGACCGAGCCAGCGCTGGAGCTGAGCACGGAGGCTGACTGACACCCCGCAGCCGGGTCTCGCTGCCCTCCCCAACACCAGGGAACGCACTTAAAGAACCAGCAGCCCACACAGCTCTCTTACAGAACGTTTTATTTGCAGCGGGGTTTCCAGGGTAGCGCTGTTTGCCCCGAGGGGGACTCCGAGCCGGGTCCCCGGAGGG
>NW_009719776.1:0-1222 GCF_000703405.1 Apaloderma vittatum
GTTTTTTTTTTTCCTTTGGGCATGATGATAAACGGTTTGATACTCAAATGTGCAAATAAAATGCAATTGATTGCACGGTATTTTGTTGTTCAGCTGGATGCGTATCAGTCCTGTGGCTGCAGGACAAGACAGCTTTGGATCTCTTGGGGAGTTACCAAACAAGATTAATATTTTTTTCTGATATTAAAAAAATAATAGCTCTGAAGAAATCCAGGTAGCTGTAGGGCCCATGAGCTATGTGAGTTTAAATGTCTTCCTGTTCCAACCATATAACATTGAGTATGTTGTGACACACATCTGACTCGAGGGCGGTTGGTATCAGGCAGGGGTGCCTTGATTTGAGGAAGGGGTTTGCAGAACCTTATCTCTCATGTCAAGCCCAGTCTCATCAAACAAAAAATGCCAAATTACATTGTCATTTTCTGTTATCAGTTGTTGACATGCTGATAGTGATTAAAAGATGTGTAACCAAACTATTAAGGGTTGAGGTTTTCTTTGTGTCTGTTCATAGCAAGCCAGTGGAGGCAGTACATCCCTTTGGCTGTATTTCTGGCCCTCTAAGATGTACCTTTTCCCTGTCTCGGTTTATAATCCCGGCTTGACTTTCTGTGATTATCTCTTGAATGCTGTGCCTGCATGCAAAAGGATGTTTCAGGAAGAAGCATGGGGAACTGTTTTTCTCAGTGTTTGTGTTAAGCATTGCACTGGTTTTTTTGGTGTTTTTTTTTTTTTAAAATATCTTCTCATTAAAGCTGAGTACATTTGACTTGTGTAGGGTTTTGGCTGGAGTTTATACATAGCTTTTTTCACTCACTTCTCACTTGTTTTAAATGCATAGGAAGCCAGATTATTTATTGGTAGCATCTTGGACTTTGGAGATTTTAGGAGTTTCTGTGGTCTGTACACTAAAGTTTCTGCAGTATTTTGGAAGTTTTCTCCATTGAACAATGCTGTTCTTGCTGCTTCCTTTTACAGTTGCGGTTCTGTGTATCAGCTTCATACTATAGAAACTTTCACGTTGCCAGAAAACATAAAGATAATTGCACTGCCAAAATACCTAACTCCGCAGAGGGGTTTTCTTCACAGCATACTTAAAAATTGGCCTTTCTTTCCAATGCTTTTCATAGTCATCTAAGACAAAAGTTCTAAAAGTAGGAATGCTTTCCCTTCATTGCATTGTACTGTATTGAATCTACACCAAAAAGTACTTTTTGGTTAATGA
>NW_009719777.1:0-10736 GCF_000703405.1 Apaloderma vittatum
TCCCCTCATCAAGATTGTTGATGAAGATGTTAAACAGGAGTGTCCCCAGCGCTGAGCCCTGAGGGACACCACTCGTGACTTGCTGCCAACTGTATTTAACTCCATTGATCACAACTCTTTGGGCCTGGCCATCCAGCCAGTGTTTCACCCAGCAGAGTATGTGCCCATCCAAGCCATGGGCAGCCAGCTTAGCCATAAGGATGTTGATGTGTCTTTCTGGGCTTTTGGGCTCTTGCTGCACATTAAGGACTTGAGAAGCTCTGGGCTCCAGTTGTAGAGATGGTGAAGGAGGTCCCTTGGACATGGAGGAATATTGTTGCTGTCTCTGCAGCCCTTGCAGCCCTTGGTATCATTAAGCAAAAGGCTCAATGTTTTTCTCAAGTCCTCAGAGGCCTTCAAAACAAGCTTCTAGGAAACAAAGCAAATTTTAGATGGAAATTCTGCATGTATTTCAGGAGATGTTTGCTCAGATATACAGATATCTAACTATTTTTGTTTAAAAGCAATGTTCCAGGAAGAAGAAAGTCCTGAAAGTACTAAGCAGCTCTCTTCAGACCAATGACACTGCAGTTAGTTCAACACCACCGAAACAGTGACAGAGCAGTCAGGGATAAAAATAAATCCCTCACTCACATTTCATTCATGTTCGTAGAGCATTCAGGATATGCTGAGTAAGCAGTGTTTAACAACTTGCAGTGGCTCTTTTATGTTATTTTTTATTAACTACTCCACTGATAATTAATATGTCTATTAAATGAACGCAAGAAGCTGCAGTTGTTTAGGTCTAGGTAAACTTTTGTAAGTTACCAGTGTTTTGTGCCTATCAGTTTTTTTCTTCCTTTTAACCTCTAGGGAATGGGAAGAACTGATCCAACTCCAGTGTTATATAGTATTTTATCTGATTACCAGGACCATTCTTAACAAGCTATTCTACTGCACCTGATCTACGGGATAAGTGTGTTTATTTTGTTGATACACTTCTGAGGGGCTATGATCAGGTGCTTATGCCAGTTTCATTAGCTTTTTTGGCAGTCTTTTACACAGGTGATTATAAACTTCAGGTAATTCATTTGTAGAGTCTAGCAGCAGTGGCATGAACTGATTTTTAGGGGCTTATTTTGCTCATGATGGGAGGACAGGAAACAGCATTGCTCATGCAGTTCAAAGATGTCCTAACAGGTCCTTTAGAGTTACTTTTTGTTACTGTCTCTTTTTCAACCTACTTGGCCAGCAGGAAAATTCAGGAACATTGTGAATTGGTGGTCACTATTTACAACAATATCAGCAGTCTAGCATTTGAGTGTCCCTGTTAGCATGATGAAAAGGTGTGTTTCTCTGTAGGTAAATGAATATTGGCACTTCAGCTCTGATTAAGCCAGTGGTGCAGGGGTTAATGCCCAGAGCTGTAGAAAGTAGGTTTAAAGAGTTCCCACCATGGTGTGTGTTAGAATACACAGAACCTCTGGGTCTAATTACTCCTGTTCTCTCTTTACAGACTGTTTCCTCTAGACTGCCTTTTCAGACAGACAGCCTCTTAGGAAAGAAAGCTCAGTTTTTGTATTCATTTACTCCAAGCAACAGCATGGACTGAAGGGCTAGTTGAGTTGCAACTCTTAAGTGTATATGATAAATAAATTCAGCAGTAGTTAGCATATTTTTCTGGGCAATACTCAGAGGAGATTTAGATAGATGGGATGCACATGCTACTAGTCTAAGCATTAACGTATTCACCATCCCAATGCAGACACACAGAAAATCAGACTGCCTCCTGGCCATGCGGTCACCTGTCAGGTAAGAGAAGTTGGAATGGACTGTTCCTTGATCTTTGTGAGGCTTCCAGCATTTCTACTGATTTCTAGCTCAGATCACAGTTTAAATCATGATGGTATTTTTCTCTTGAGTCTTTGGGTTAGTAACTGCTGTCATATCAACAATTTAATTTCTACCAGTGTTTTTCTTATCTCTTTCATGTTTCCCAGCTTTGGCTTACGCACTATCTCACAGACCAAATTTTTTTTCAGAACAGGTAAACAAATGTCACACATCTGTGCAGCACAAAAACGGATGGTGGTTCATAGGCAACTACAGCGCAGCATGTTTCACCTCTACTACCCAGCAGAAACTTCCACTTCTGTTCAGGCAGCTTCCAGGTTGACCTTTCCTTCATGATGAAGAGTGGTGCTGATGTTGAAGTTCTCAAGACCCAACCCATTCAGTACTGGATGCCCATCTGGAGTCTTTAGGCAAGAACAGCTAAGCAATGCTTGACATGGCCAACTTTAGGAACATACGATTAAGAGTCAGCTGAGGCACAGCAGGCACAGGTGGCATGGTGGAGAGTACTGGAGAGCTACCATGCATACTTTCCTCAGGACATGACCATACCACATTTATGTGTTTCCTAGGGCAGAACTAGTGACTTTGCCTTCATATCACAAAGGTGGGCAATCACGACAGTCTGTTCTCCAAATGAATGCTAGACACTACTTAAAAGATCCAATTCAACTAAAGCAACTCTTGCTTTATTATGTGGGAATGGCAGCCAGGAACATGCAGTCTCTGTGCCACGCATCTTTGTTTCTGTATAGTATTTGAAATCAAATACCTTATTGATCATTTTTGCCAGCTCTTTTCTTTTGGGCAATAAATAACTGAACATTTCTCATGGAAAGCCCATGCCATGGGAACTGTCACCTCCTCTGTAGCTCAGATTTGTAGCTTAGATAAAAGTCACATTTACTTACTTTAGGTTTTCCTTAGGCTGGGCAAATGGCCAAAGAAGAAAAAAGATAGCACTAGGATGGTTTAGTTTGTGCAAGTTTTTTCTAGACTCTTGATAACTGCAGAAGTTATAAATGGCACAATGGTCAGTGTGATAATAAAAAAAAAAGTTAAAGAAAAAATTGAAAGCTTGTTTGCAGAAAGTGCTTGGAGTTCACTTCAGGACAAAAAAGAGCTGGAAATCACTCTAGAGCAACAAATGTGATGTGATTTCACCAGTTGCGTAAAGACTTCTAAGTGTAAATCTCTTTAAAGACTTTCCATATGGGGAAAATGTCAGCTGGGAGGACCTGGGTAAGTGTCATGGACCCTGTGGAATGTGGTTGTGGACTTCATTTGGTGAGCTGGACAGCTTCCCAGCTATCAGCAATTCCACTGTGGCCTGAGACAAGAAATGAAAGACAGAAGTTGCTATATTTGGTACAAGCCTAAAGTAATGTGAGCCATTAGAATAGCAAGGGGGTCTTTCCAAGGGTGATTTCTATGGCTCCCAGACAAATAATAGGCTTGAGATGCACCTAGAAGTTTTATTTCTGAGGTTCAGGTTCTCTCCCTCCATGTCGGGCAAGCTATTAAAAATTGATCTAATAGGCTTGAACACCTGTCTCTTCCAACAGCAGATGGGCAATGAAAGGCTGTTGGGCAACCAGTCCTCTGGCAGCAAAGAAGGATATACAAATTCTGGCTCAGAAATTCTTAGATAAAGTGTAAGATTTAGCACTTATCACTGAAGAGGCTGGAGAAACTAAAAGCAACGACCATAATTCAGGCCAGTTTTAAAAAGATAGCAGCTCTCGAAAGAATTAACAATGTGTTTTGGTTTTATACCTTTTCACTGAAGTCATCTGCATATTTTTATCCATTGCACTGTGCCTGTACATTCCTTGGATAACATTTTGATATGGTAACGATGTATAATTCTGTCATGCTCAAATCTTCTTACCATCAGCCTCTAAGGACCTAGAAAGAATGAAGTGTTAGGATATAATACATGGGACACACTTTGTATTAAATATACTTCCAAGAAGGGAAATAATACAGTCTAGAAAAAAATTTTATGTGCAGTATGTAAGTTTTGGCTATTATTGATCAGCATGTATCAGTTAAGTCAATGGAGTTACTCCAGTTAGCAGTATTTAAAGGATGTATTGCTCTTAAATTAAATATTTCTTTTTAAAGCATTACATGTATTTCACATCATGGTACAGCAAGGGCCGTATCTCTTGCCACTCATATGGCGCCATGTGCCATCTAGTGGAAAAGGTCAACCTTAAAAGATATTGTCAACCTGAGCTAGGATTGTTCGCAGTGGAAAATCTAAAAAAAATTCTAAGGAAAAAGGAAGCCTTTTAATATGAAGAGAGTACGTCACCAAATGCAGACATACGATAAGTCAGAGAAGGATAATATTTGACAACTTGGAATTAATAGGAAAATGATTTCTGGTATAAATACACACTTTAGAATCTTTAACTGCATAGAGAGCAATACTGTCTGGGAGGCAGAAGAACTAGTGATTAGTCTTGATTCCATAAAGGCAATCCAGAGATGAACAAGTATGTAAAGATAAAAGATAAAAATAGGACAATATGGGCAGAACTGAGAATTTGAATGATTGTGAAAGAAGTAGTAAAAGCAGTTCTTAGAAACAATGTCAATTTACCTCTGGTCTGCAGTGTAAATGTAAAAGAAGGCAGTAAAATACAAATATATCGAATCACGCTAACAATTATTTCATGCTTAAACAAAATGAGTTTCATGTTTTTCTCTCTTCTATGTTGTTGTATATTTCTAACTAGTCTGCCCCAGAGATCCATTTTTTTCATTTTTCTCACTGTTGTGGAATATATCTCCTACATCGTCCTTCTTTCTTCAAAGTCTTTCCTCTCTTTGGGAGTTTCTTACAGCTGCTTAAAGCTAATATCCTCCACAAACAAAATTTTGGACAGGGTACAAGTGTGTCAAAGTTCAGCACATTCTCTATGGCCTTGCAGGCTTGGGTCTTAAGTATAAGCTATTGGCATGGAGGAACATGTGAAGTAGTGGAATTAGCTCTAGAAATTATACCTATTTTCTCTCTGCTATTAAACAATCTCAAACCATTTGAATGAAACAGAGAGGAAAAAAAAATCAAGAAAACAAGTGTGGGCCTTGACTCTGTTGACACTTTCAACACCCATGTGTATTTACCATGCCTTGTTGCTGCAACTTCAACAGCAAGGTCTGTTTTATTACTTTTAACATGTTACAGAAGTTGACCTGGAAAATGGAGGCAAAGACAGGAAAAGGTGACCGTTAGCAACTTCTATCTCAGCAAACACATTGAGAATTTTGTGAGATGAAGAACTTGTACTCCACAGTCTGACAGCATATCCCTGTCAAGTAAGTCGCAACATCACTGACAGCCTCGGAGGTGTGGGAACTTCTCCAAGAAAATATTCCCCAAAATCTTTCACAGTCAGCTGAAAGACAGGACTTGCTGACTTCCCTCCTCTTGTTTCTCTTAATGGATCTCTTCTCTGGGAAGATGAAGATGTATTTATGTCTTCATATACTAGCATCAAACAGATATTTGCAGAACAACCTACCATTATATTTTTTAGCTTTCTAATCCAAGACAGGGCTTTAAGCAACAAAGAATATCATAGCACGGATGAATTTTTCTGGAAGAAAAAGCACTACTGGAAAGTATAGAATTTAAATTATTTTAATTGCATTGCTAAAGGAATTCTAGATATCTCTAGCCCTGCCACTCACTGCTTTAAACGCTTAGTTCTCTCAGAAGTGTACTTAAAATCTGTGTAATGTGTACAGATACTGCAAACACAATCCCGATCTGTGGAGATACAGGGAGTTATCTGTGTGCTGGTGTCCACCAGAAGAGCTAAACGAGGAGTGAGGGGGACTATGCAGTTAACTTCTCCAAGCTCATGTAGCACATTAGCTGGTGATAATCAGGGAACTAGTCCTTCCTTCTAGCTCTCAAAAAATTGTTCATGAGTATGTTTTTACTTGTGTGTACATATATAAAAATATATATCACACTTGCAGAGATTTTCCAGGTTATTCCAAAAGTGTATTCCTAAGAAAACATGCTCATAAAATATGGTGTATTCCTTTCCCTTTATAAAGTGTTGGTAAATCATGCTAATTTCTAATCCTAAAATCAGATAGAATATAATACTACAACTGCTCATGCTCATGAGAATGGGAAAGATGCTATCCCATCCTAGGACCCAGAAAAAGCATGAAATAAATCAGAAGTATAACTACATTAATTTAGGATAGAGTAATTAAAAGATAAAGTGCATGAATATTAGGTTATAAAATTATTGGCATGAATTTATTAAAACACACTTTGGCAGTCAGAGCAGAATAAAAGATAATTTGCAACTGGTTGTAATGGGCTTGGAATCAGCTTTAGTATTAGAAGAAAGTTCAAATACAGTAGGAAGGAAATGTAATACAATAAAGCACTGACTCAGGGGGCTGATTGGGATAATGAAATGCATTTCAATGAATTCTGATGGGCAAAGTATTATTACAGTGGAGCTTATAAACAAGAGAGAAATAGATGAAATTTGCAACAACGGTGCTATATTGTCACAGTGACTTTTATTACTATAGAAATTATTCCAAAGTGTGAAAGGTACTGTACTTAGTGTTCTAATAACTCATCTAAAGTGACTATCTCTATTTCACCGAGCCTTGTTGTTTATCAGCGTCCAAAATATAGACTCTGCATCTGCTCCTTGACGGAACTGTCAATGCTCTATTCATCTTGTCGGTTGTGAGTCTCATCTGCATGATAAGACCACAGAGCAGACATTCTGTGCATCTATGAATATGAAATCCAGGGAGGCTGTGGAAGTTTGCTTTTTTGCCTGCTCTGTGGGGGCCTCCTGTGGCCTGAATTGGATGGCTCTTTCTCTTACAGCAAGGCAAAAATAGCTCTACCTACCCGTTGTAAAAACACAGTGGCTTATGCCAAGAACAGAGAGCAGTGGTTCGCTCCTTGTGTGTGTTTTGAAACATTACAAGTCACATTTTATGAGCTTTTTATTGATATATTATTATCTTTATGCAACTATACGCCTTCCTGTTGCAATGTTCACCATTTTATAAACCCCAAAGTTGACTAAAATAGGTATTAAATCTGCCAGATTTTAAACTTGTGTAACTTTTTGATAAATTCCTTCTCCACTCAACCGTGTAATCAAAACTTATTAGGAATTGAGGAACACAGCTTAATTATATAATTTCTCCATTTTCCCAACTCTGTGTTGGTAATGTTACAACACTCCCTTAATCTTAGATCCTTTTAGTTTGAAAGAAAAACTGTGGATCTTTTCAGGTTTTCGAATATTGGTTAAGAAATTCTGTGAATGATGCTGAAGAAAAGAGTAGGAGAGAAGATATGTAATCTGTCCTCTACATATATTTAAGATAGTGTTAAAATAATTTTGCATCTAATAAGACACAAGATTTGATCAATGGCCTGATTAATTGCAAACTGTATCTCTTTTCCCCCCATCTTTTTTTTTCCCCTTAGACTGTATGTTCCAGATGGGATTATGCGTGTGTCTTACAGGGTAATGCTTTGTTAGCACATAACATGCTTCAAGCACTACCACAGTATAAGAATATGTTTCCATATCACTATTCTGATTGCAGCATATCTAGTTTAGGATATGTCTTTCCCAATTTCCCACGCGCTGACAATTATTTCTGGTTCTTCTCCAAGAGTTTATCACACACACAACCCTTACCTGTGCCAATTACATTGCTTGTGTGATCTGGGAAACGATATGCTTTCCAGAAAATACAGCCTCATATTAATTTTTGAGAAAGATGAATGCATATATCTGGTGGGTGGTGCAGTCACACCTTTGAAGGGGTACAACCAAAGACCAGCAATCTGAGTGGGAAACTGTTAAATCGCATCTGTTGCTGAAAGTGGACTCTCATTCATTAGTCCTAGTCCGTTTGCAGTTCATAAATATGTGTCTTTCATAAGTTATTAAATATCTTGCCCCACAACATGATTAGCAACATCTAATGACAGCTCGTATTTTACCTGGGCAGTCTCTGAAACATGCTCAGTTCGTGCCCTCTGTAAGACATTTGCATCATTTGTCTCCTTTTTCTTTCTCACGTCTGTTGAGAACATATAACAGAAAGGGAACATGAGCACCGGAGAAAGAGCACATGAGCTTCACAGCAGGAACCATTCCAACTGCCAACAAAATAAATCATATTACAGGAGGTCAACACAAAGCCCGTGAAAGCACCACTTAAGATACTACTATTAGTAAAGAACTGTTTGCATCCATCCTTTTTGCAGGCATTTCCATATCTGGCAGTCACATAAAGGGAAAAACAAGCAGCCTAATTACAGATGTGACATACCACAAAATGTTACATGCTATATATCAAACTAGCGTAGAGTCCAGAACTGAGGTTAGTCAATAATAGGCAGTGCCTTCCCCGTGCAGATGTGAAGAAGTAGAGGAAAAAAATAAAAAGCCCCATCTTGTTCCTGCCTAAGAAATATTATTCATATTGTGTGTGGATGTGAGAGAGCAAGGGTCATCCATTTCTCAGCTACAATCAGCCTTTGGAAAGCAGCAGACTCACACAGCAGGTAGCAAGTTTCAGCAGCCACCATGCATCATGTGGGACTGGCTGCCAGTGGAGCACAGGAAAGCTGAAGAAAAGCATACAGGAAGGTCAGTTTGCTGCCTCACTGTCTTTAATTTCTCCTTCCCACCCCTAAAGCCTTCTCTCCTGCCTCTTCGAGCACTAAACAGGGAATGTGCCAGAGTAAACCAGCGCAGCTCAGATGGATTCAATAATCACAACTGGTCTAACAAATGGTGGATGTTGAGCAATCTAATACTCCTCTAAGGCAAAGCTTCACAGTCGAAATAGGATTTTGTCTTGTACATCTACTTGATATATGCTCTAAGCAAGTAGGAACTTGCTGTGTGTTGGGAGTGTCTCTAGTGCTCACAAAAGTTGAATTGTCTGGATTCAGTCTTTCATCTGCGATAAACAGGTCTGCACTGTGTAGTGTGCTCTGGGTTAATGTATTTCTCTACACCAACTGGAGAGGGGTGATAGTTGTGAATGCAGGCTATCAATAACTCAGATAAAGCACTTCTGCAGATTTACAGATGGAGAATTCACAGCAAGAAGCTCCATTGACATCACTTTAGTGTCTACTGGCTCAAGCCATGGGCCAGAATTCATCCCAGCTAACTTTGAGTAATACCAGTTGCAGAATACTGCTCTAATTATCTCTATATGCTCTCCAGAAATGGCATGCCTTTGGACAGGGGTCAAAGGGATTTCAAGGGGCCTAATGTGGGGATTTCTTCCCTTATTAACTCAGCCACCACAAAGAATTTCAGGATGCCTCCCTAGCAATCTCCCCATGGGAGATCTGCCTCTTCACAGCTCCCTGCCTCGTTCTTTTCCCTGTGGAACTCCATGATGCCTGTTTACCCTACATCTCCTCCAGCATTTATGAAAGAAAAGTTTCACCAGAAAAGGAATCTAATTTTTCTTACCTCATACTCTTTTATTAGAAACACACTTTAGATACCAGCAGGTCACTGTAAGATGAGGACTAGAGAGTAGAAGATGTAGGAGCATGAGAGGGTTAGATGAAGGGGGCCACAGCAGCCTACAGAGTGTTGTGGATGTGATAGTGCTATTGGCAATTTTAATTTCAATATTGTCTGTGACACTGCCATTTAGAGATGCAGTAATATCATAATAACAGTATATTTATTGTCATTAATACAAACAAGGCAAAACCCAACTTTCAATACAAAGTTTAGGTTATAAGTAATATCTGTACCTATACTGTACAGTTATAGACACATGCGGTCTGTTCCTTATAAACTATATTGTACTTGATGTAGATGTCCTGGTTCAAGAGCAGCAGGATAAAATTCGCTGGGGTTGCCTGGGGCAATCACAGAGGGGTGACGGGAGCAGCTATGTCTATGGGGAGCAAAGGATGGGTCAGGAGACCCAAATGGACCACTCACCGTATTCATTCCCATGTGCTCAGTATAAAAGGCCTCCTAGCCCTGGGATCTTTTTAGTGCTTGCTGTGCTGGAAGGGTTGTAATTGGCTGTTGGTAATCAATCTTTCTGTGTTTCTGGTGTTCTTGACTGCTGTTTCTATGCTGCAGAAGAGTGCTGTTCATTGGAACAGGTTATCTTCCCCTGCCTTCCTGGGTGGGACCAGTTCAGCTGCTCCAAGGCTTCCTTTTCTGGTTTTTTGGACTGTTATCAGGCTTGGGCCCTCCTGTATGTTCCTGACTCTAGTCTGGGACGTTTGCACTCGGAACCTTGTTGTCATTCAGAAGATGTGGGTTCCATAATAACATATTCTTATGTACCTTTGAATATATTTGCTTGTATAATACCTGTATATAGTTCAATATTTTCATTTTTATGGTTAATGTTATTTTTCTTTTTCATTAAACTTGTTCAAGTTTTTCTCAACCTCAGAGTCTCTCTCCCTGGTTCCCCTGTTATCCTCCCCTGGGAGGGTGGGGGGAGGAAACACAGAGAGCATCTGTCCAAGTTTAGTGGCTGGCCAAGCCTAAAACTTTGACAGTAAGTGTCGTGCTTGATTCTTTCTAAGAAAACACAAAGATAGAGCCTTTCCAATAGGAGGGAAATGCATTCTCTCACCAGAGAGAGATGTAAAGGGGAGGGGTGTAGAAATTTAAATAGTTAAATCGCTAAAAGCGTTTAGCACCACCTATTCTATGGAAAACTTGGGGAAACGCTTCTCAAACTTTTAGAGGATTGTATAAATGCCTGGGTTTTTTTCAATCCGTGGGAAAAAACCCCACAAAACAAAAAAAAACCCCCCACACTCCCCCCACCCTACAAGCAAAACCAGTCGCCTAACTGCCATAAACGCCTTGCAG
>NW_009719778.1:0-18409 GCF_000703405.1 Apaloderma vittatum
ATATAAGGTCTTGACTGTTCCCAAGTAATATTTATATTGTATAGTGCATCATTACAACGTTCCCACTGTTTTTGTTAAAATGTAACTCCTTGTCCCAGCATTTCTTTACTGGAAAATGAGATGTAGTGCTGTTTTTGTTACTGGTAGGACCTTTCCTTATATGTTTACTGTTGATTTCTAAGTCTGCTTTCCTTGTCTTATGTCTCACTGCAGAAGCTATCAATCTCTATCAGATTCCAAGGTGTTGTGGAGAAAGATTTTAATTTGTCCGTTCCCTGCAAAGCAAAAAAAAAAAGAAAAATGGCAAAAAATAAAAGTGTTACACTCAGTCAGAAATTAATTTTCATTCCAGTTTTTCATTCTCTGGACATGTGTATCAATATATTCCCTCTATGTGTAGGAGACATATGTATGTGGATTTATGTGTGCGAGCTATTGAATAAAAAAGATAAATACAATTATAAGAAAGTATGACTTTGAAAGCATTATTTTACTCCTAGAGTTAGCTCAGTACTTCTGTTTGAGAATAAAATACATACATTTCAAAGCAAAGGTTGACCTCTGAACTTTTCTGAATATAAATTACTTCAGGAAACACTAAAATAATACACAGAAACCTTAAACTTAATACTTTAGCTTGAGTTCTATGGCAACTGTATTTCTGGAATAAGCATTTGTGGGTTTAAACAGAAGAAAAAAGATAACATGGGGATGGATTTTTTTTTTTAATGCAATTGAAATATCCCTCCTGAGGGATTTTAAGTGGATGAAGAGCAGGTGCTTTGATTTGATGCTAAACTGGTAAACTGATTACCTTGCAAATTAACACAAGCTATAAACAGATATCATTCCCCTGCAAAAGATCAACGATAGAGAAGGAGAGCATAAAATAGTGACAAAGAGTTCTTAATGTTAAAGTATAATTCTTTGAAGTAGCATATGAATGCACAAGTTAGTCAATCTGTGCAAAGAGATACATATGTTGATTTTATTTTTGCTTAATACAACATTTATGAATTCAGTCTTCTCAGTCCTCTATTATAAAGGGTAATGGAGGGTAAAAATAATGTTGGTGGCTTGGTGCTTTTGTGTTCGTGCTTTTCTGATGAGACGAATTAAGTTGTATGTGTACTGTGCATGGGCACAAGCCATTTCTAGGTCAGAGAATCCTAGCTGATCCTGACCAAAGTCTGGTAAGAACAGGGATTGACAGATAGATCTCTTTCCCCCTTGTAAATTTTACTTTTCTAGCTATTGACATATGCTTCACCTATCAACACATCATATAAAATGGATTCCTCATCTAAAACCTCAAACACTCTCTTGTCTTCTTCAAATAATTATGAGACACCAAGTCATATAAAATGGTATATGCTTTGTAGCAAAATTACCATTTTAAAACATCAGTTCTATTAAATGTGAGAAAGGGAATGAATTTGCTGTTTTATTCATACAAAAGTAGAGTTCCATGATGGAAAAATCCACCACATGTAGTTGCTTTTCATTCTGTGAAAATTTCAAGGGTAAACAAAGAAAATATGATCAGCCTGATGTTTAGGGACAAAATGTTATACAAACAATGTAAGCAGAATGGAAAGAAGATCAGTATAAATATACCAAGGAAGAATTTTTGAGGGGGGAAATTTGCTTTGACATGTGTAATTCAGTAACCACAACAAAGAATTCCTGAAAGAGGATAAATATGCAAGATCTATCTAGCCTTAAATCTTTTAAAATTATTGTGTGCATCTTCATACCCATGCTGAGCATATGAAATAATACAAAATTTCAGCATACAGGAATTTAGCACCACTTAGTCATGGGATTAACATAATGCTAATAAGCTACCACATTAAACCAAACAGTATGCCACTGTGTAAGGAAGATATCCCTTAGTTTTATAGTATATAATTTACTTAAGATGCCTTGGTGTTCCCATAGGTTAGACTATGAAACTAAACTGGTTGGGGATGTTTGACCAATAACTCAATATTTCACATATGAGTTTATCTAATAGGCCATGCACTTAAGTTAGAAATCTCTGCTTTATTTCTTAGATCATTCTGAGTTAATGTATTTATCAAATTCATGTTGCCTGAATTAGTTATCCAGACTATAGCATGAACTCTAAAGGAACACCTCAAGAAGTGGGGTTTAAATGGGTGGGTAGGAAGTTCCAGAAAATTTACAAAGTCACAGACAGTATCATAGACCAACAGAGTATGTGTGGCTTTTTTTTGCTGTTTGCTTCTTGTAGAAAAACATGAATAAGTTGCTGTCTTCTGCGTGAAGAAGTAATGTACCATACGGAGTGTTTCTGGAGAAGTTATTTGGTTCCACTTGATTCTTTTAGTTCAAACCATTAACCAAGAAATCATTAACCAAGAAAACACTAAACCATCAAATAATATTAACTATGTAGATTAATACTCTTTTGCTTACTTTATTTTGACACCTTTCAATTCTTTCCTTTAAAAAAGCATGGAGGCCTCTTAGTGTTTCTTCTTTTTGAACCATTTTTTGCTTCATGCTTAGGTTCAATTGATGTTTGGCATAAGTTCTTCCATGCTAGACATTTTCAGAAAGTTATTTTCTTTCACATTACTGAGGCTAGTTTGTAGATTAAATAAATTAAAGTTAATAAAGTATGATCATTCTTAATTCTGTTGGAGATAATCTGTCATTGCTGCATTAAATCAGAAGACATATGCTATTTGGAACTACTGGTGTGCTGTAAGGCAGTTATGCATTTCAGCATGCACCATGTTTTTACATATGAGAAGAGCATGTTTTCAGCACGCACATTCCGTATAAGCAAAAGAAATATTTTTTTTAAAGTGAATAGGTTTAGCCCTAATAAAAGAAACAGGCTAATATCACTGTCTTAGAGTCTACACTTTCTGTATAAAACATACTGCATAAACATATTTCCAAGACTCCACTCAATATGTCAGTCCTTTTTTAGCTCTGGACTTCTTCTTCAGGTAGGTAAACCTTAATTTTGTTGTACAAATGATGAGGATAGTAAAAGTTTCCATTGTCATGGCCAAGCAGATCTGGGTGATGAGACGTGTCTCATGAGTTTGCAACTAACTTAAGCTTTAAATGCATAAAAGCAAAGAATTCACAAACTTTGCAGGCTTTTTTTCCTGATATTTCCCCTCCCAATCCAGCCCTACTTACTATTTATCTCGTTGTTTCTTAAAGAGGAATCATTTAATGTCAGTAATGTCAAAGCTACAGAAATACTATGAAGATCACAATGAGCAATAAAATTACTTAGCAAACTCTATCTCAATTTACATTCAGCTTGCATTTTCTCCTCCTGATCCACTAGGCAGCATGTCAGCTATGACACTGACACTGATGAAATATTTTGATTATCTGTATGCTATAGAACACCAACCAACTACCACTGAAGGTGGAGAAACAAAAACAAATAGGGAAGAAAATAAAACCTGTATATATCTGACAGATAAAGGCTTGGAAGTTGCTTTACTATTCTTACAAATGCTGCTATGTCTTTCTGTATAAAATAGAAGGATTTTACCTCAGTTCCTCCACAGTAAAGGACTCTGAAATAGCAGAACCATTTCAGACTCACAGTGAGAAATTAATCTGATACAGATGTTATAGCTACACTCATTTCTTACAGTAACTAGTATCTCTAAATAATAAAGAAACTAGTATCTCTAAATAATAAAGAAAGCACACTAGAAGTGAGACTTGTAATGAAAACTTTTAAAAAGTAGAGACAGTAAAATATTGGCTTCAACAATCAGTTTTTTGAAGCAGCAGTGCTGCTTCTCTCTTATCCCGTGGAAGAAGCTGTGTGAGTGTTCCCATTTCTGAACTGCTCAGTGATACTGTCTATGGCAGAAAAAATGAGAAATATACAGCCTTAATTATCATCTTTAGAAGAAAGAGGCAATTTGTACTCATCTCATGAAATCCACTAACCACTAATCACACTTGTTTTCAGATCTCAGGGAATGTCTTTGCCTGGTAGTACATACACTCTCTTAACAGACCGTGCTCAAAATGATGGTCACAGTAGCTCCGCTGAAAATGACACTCCACTGAAATCTGAAGCCAGTTCACTCTGCAATTCTAGGGAATATTTTCTCTCCTTAACATTCATTCTGATTATGGGTGCAAGTAAGGGCCTTTGATGTGTTGAGGTGTGCTGGGGACACTGCAGCACAATTAAAGTCTTACAGAGATGAACCAGGGGCTCCTGAGGTAGTAGAAGCCAACAGGGAAACATCCCTGAAACATCATAAGTGAATTAAGGAGTGTTGCTCTAAGGCAGTGACATAGCCAACAGCACAGCTGAAGTGCCTCTACATGAACACACGAAGCGTGAGCAACCAGAAGCGGGAGCTGGGAGCTACCATGCTGCTGGGAAGCTACAGAACAGTGGCCATTACCAAAACTTGGTGGGGCAAATCCTATGACTGGAATGTGGCTATGGACAGGTACATGCTATTCAGAAGGGACAGGCATGGAATGAGGGGTGGAGGTCTTTCTCTCTATGTTAAGAAATGCTTACAGTGTGAAGAGATGTCCCTAAAGAATAGCCAAGAACAAGTGGAAAGCTAATGGGTAGGAATTAGAGATCGAGGCAACAAGAGGAACCTTGTGGTTGCTGTCTGCTACAGGCTGTCCAATCAAGGGGAGTCTACTGAGGGAGCTTTCTTACTCCAGCTACAGGAGTCATTGTGGTTGCAGGCTCTTCTGCTGTGGGATTTCAACCACTCTGACATCTGCTGGAAAAGTTACACAGTGAGCTGTAGGCAATCCTGGAGATTCCTGGAGTGCCTCAATGATAGGTACTTAAGACAGGCAACAGACAGCCCTGCCCAAGGGGAAGTGATACTGGTCCTGATGGTCACCAATGCAAGTGAGATCATCATGGATGTCAAGATCAAGGCAGCCTGGGCTGCAGTGATTATGCGCTGCTGAAGGTCATAGTCCTGAGGGATTCAAGTCAGAGGAGGAGCATAGTCTGGACCCTGAATTTTAGGAATGCAAACCTCCAGCTCTTCAAGGAGTTAGTCAACAAGACCCCTTGGAAAATGGTCCTCAAGGGACAAGGGAGTAGAACAGAGTGGCAAGTCTTTAAGGACATTTTCCATAGAGCACAAGAGCTCTCAATCCCCAGGGGTAAGAAATCAGGCAAGGAAGGGAAGAGACCAGCATGACTGAATCAATACCTGTTGGTGAAACTAAAAGACATGGAGAAACTGCACAGTCAGTAGAAGCAGTGACAGGTATCCTGGGAAAAGTATAGAGATGCTGCTCGGACATGAAGGGATGAGGCCAGGAAGGCCAGAGTGACTTGAGCTGAACTTGGCAAAGGCTGACAAGAATAACAAGGGCTTCTACGGGTATATCACCTAGAAAAGGAAAGTTAAAGAAAGAATAACCCACCTGATGAGCAAGAATCACAAGGTACTACCAATAGACAAGAAGAAGTCTGAGGACCTCAACAACATTTTTACCACAGTCTTGACTGGCAATCTCTCTCCTCACATCTCCTGAACTGAAGGACCACAATGGGACAAAGTCCCTCTCACTGTAAGTGAAGACAAAGTTTGTGACCACCTGCAGAACCTGAACATACACAAGTGAATGGGGCCTGATGGAATGCATACCAAAATCCTGAGAGAATTGGCTGGTGTAGTTGCCAAGATGCTCTTCATGATATCTGAAAAGTCATGGCAGTCAAGTGAAAAGTCTGTAGGGACTGGAAAAAGGGAAACATTACACTCATTTAAAAAAGGGTAGAAAGGAGGATCCAGGGAACTACCAACCTGTCAGCCTCACCTCTGTGCCTTGGAAGATCATGGAACAGATCCTCTTAGAAGCTCTGCTAAGGCATGTGGAGGACGGGGAATCGATCCAAGACAGCCAGTATGGCTTCATCAAGGGCAAGTCCTGCCTGACTAGCCTAGTGGCTTTCTACAACGGAGTGACTGCATCAGTGGACAAGGGAAGAGCAGTGGATGTCATCTATCTGGACTTCAGCAAGGCCTTTGACACAGTCCCCACAACATCCTTCTCTCTCCCTCTAAGTTGGAGACATATGGATTTGATGGGAGGACTGTTCAGTGGATAAGGTATTGGTTGGATGGTCACATCCAGAGGATAGTAGTCAATGGCTTGATGTCCAGATGGAGGCATGTGACAAGTGATGTCCCTCAGAGGTCCATGCTGTGACTAGTGCTGTTTAATATGTTCAACAATGATATAGATGGTGGGATCGATTGCACCCTCAGAAATTTTGCTGATGACACCAAGTTGTGTGGTGCAGGTAAGGGATGCCACACAGAGCAACCTAGACAGGCTAGAGAGGTGGGCCCATGCCAACCTCATGAATTTCAACCAGGCCAAGTGTAAGGTCCAGCACCTGGGTTAGGTAATCCTTAATATCAGTACAGGCTGGGGGATAGTGTGATAGGGAGCAGCCCTGCAGTGAAGGACTCAGGGATGAAAAGCTGGACATGAGCCAACAACGTGCACTTGCAGCTCAGAAAGCCAATCACATCCTGGGCTGCATCAAAAGACGCGTGGCCAGCAGGTGGAGAGAGGTGATTCTGTCCCTCTGCTCTGCTCTGCTGAGACCTCACCTGGAGTACTGCGTCTAGCTGTAGAGCCCTCAGCACAGGAAAGACGTGGACCTATTTAAGCAGGTCCAGAGGATGGCCACAAATATGATCAGAGGTCTGGAGCACCTCTCCTGTGAGGACAGGCTGAGAGATTTGAGGTTGTTCAGCCTGGAGAAAAGAAGGCTCTGGGAAGACCTTACAGTGGCCTTCCAGTACCTGAAAAGGCCTACAAGAAAGCTGGTGAAAGACTGTTTACAAGAGTGTATAGCTACAGGATGAGAGGCAATGATTTTTAAACTAGAGCAGGATAGATTTAAATTAGATCTTAGGAAGAAGTTCTTTACTTCTGGTGAAACACTGGCACAGGTTGCCCGGAGAGCTGGTTGAGGCCCTATCTCTGAAGGCATTCAAGGTTAGGCTTGATGGGGCTCCAAGCAACCTGATCTGGCTGAAAGTGTCCCTGCTCACTGCAGGGAGGTTGAATTAGATAACCTTTAAATGTCCCTTTCAACCCAACACATTCTATGATTTTATGATTTTATGACTCTATGATGCTATGATTTTATGTGTATCATTGTCAGTAATATCTGGGGGTTTTAATGTTCTCTGGTTTGGTTTTAATTTGTTTGTTTGTTTGTTTTTCTCCAAGAAAGAGATTCTATCTTTTCAAGGATGAAGTTTAAGTGTAGATCTGGGGGAAATACTGATGGAATATGATAGAGTCCTATTGTAAGCACTATGCAGCTGGTCCTCACTTGTATGCATTGATGTTATATGTTGTTGCTCACAAAACGATTCAGAGAATATTTATGTAAAGTCTAATAGAATACTGTGACATCTTTTTTTGCTCACTGGTCTTCACTACAGTAGTATAACATGCTTTTCCTTATGGTCAGGCAGCTTTCAGAGCTCCAGACATTTCTGTTTTCTGTTTTAAAGCCTGGAAGTCATTTGTAAGATAAAATAAATAAAGCTGTTCTACTGTCTCAAGAATATTTTAAACGGCTGTCTTGAAGGGTGTGTCACATGGTCCTGTTAAAAAGGCATCATACTGAGAACGAAGTTATCTTCAGTCAAATTATTATTTTCCTACAGACAGATCCAGTCTTCAGCAGTGGAAACACTGGGAGAACTAATCCTAGCAAAAATTATTCCTGTATGGTTCCTGGCACAGGTCAAGCTATGCTATTCATTAAAATAAGAAAGCTCATCATGTCTATTTCCCTGTCTGTTCCAAACCACCTTGGCCGAGTTAGAGATACTCAGGCACTTTGAGAGAGGATATAAACAAAAAAATATATACATATGTTGAGACACTTTGAACTCCTGGGGGCCTCTGTGGGTGGACTTCTCACATTCAAGTATTTAATTCCAAATTATTCATTTCTGGGATTGTAAAATATATGAAGATTGTCTTACAAAATGTATATTTGATGATTCTGTCAGATGAATTCATGTCGTATAAAAGCATATGCATGAGTTTAACAGGAAGAGAGCTTGGGAGATTTCCACTTTCCTCACTAGCAATTTCTCTTACATAACATTTGGCATCTGGGAGTAGAAATACAGGGAATGTATTCACAATATGAACTTAGTTCACATTCAATAGCTCCATGCTTGACTGAAAAAAATTACAATTCTACTCCTTTCCAGGGGAGGAATTTCCTTCACATAGCAAAGTTTGAATGAAAACACCATTCTATTTAGATGAAACTTGCATAATGTGATAGTTTCCAAGACTGATTACAAGTCATTGTCAAGTAAAGACGGTTGCACAGGAGTCTGTCCTGAGTTGTGGAGAGATATATAAATACATCCTTCAGTAATGTGATTTACCTCAATATAACCATAAACCATATCCTTACTTTCCTTAAAGATGGTAGGCAGAATATCTAGTCCATTTACTATATTTGCAGGTTGTACCACACTGTGGAGGGGTCCAAAACTAGATGATAAAAATGGAATAGAATTTAAAATGATTCAACAAATATTTATAGTTCTATGCAAAATCAAGCCAAAATATGTAAAAATATAATCAGACTAGAAGCAAAGTTCTTTAGTTAGCCTGGATGATGTGCAACATTAATAGAAATGCAATGCAGGAAATTCGCTCTTTATGGTGAATCACAATCAGACATGTCAGGCTGTTGCAAATTCTATAAGAGTTACAGATTTCTGCCTTTCTGCTATTTCTGCCTTTCCCTGAAATATGCAGTTCAAGGAAGCCATGGACCAACTGACTCCAGGGAATGGCCGCAGAATAAGAATAACTGAAGGAGTTTGAGTGTTCTTTAGTGACAGAACAGTACCTTCAAAGACGAAGAGCATATTGTGTTCTTAATGATCACTGAGGCTAGGATAAGAGAAAAAGAAATGAAAATTACAGCAAAAAAAATGTAAGTATGGTAGCCATCATTCTTCTGGTAAAGAATTTAAGCACTGAAATACCTGGTTTAAACAGGTAATTTAATATTGTTCACCAGAGGTTCTTGGAAACTACTTAGCCAGAGATGTCATAGATATCATTAGCCCTTCTTTGGACTTTCTGGTGTTCCCTTCTGTCTTGTTTTCCTAGATTCTACAGCATAATTTCTTTTATTCTGCATGATATGTAAGAAAGATTTTGTTGCAAAAAATTAGGTATACAGAAGCACTTTTTAGTGCATTATAAGGTACAGAAAAAGCCCCAGAGATGTTTATCAATGAATATTAATAACATTTAATGAATATTAATAATCTGTTCCTAAAGCTTATGTGTATATTCAGTGTTTTTTAGACAACTCACAGATGTGAATTCTGCCAAAATAGTCTAAATGTATTTTCTGTCAGACAGTATCTTCACCTAGCCTTATGCTACATTTGCTTAATTAATTCTTACACTCATTAGAAGTTTGTGTGAAAATGTTCCACTAGCCTTCATTCAGCTAAACACGATACAGAAATAAACTTGCACGCAGTGAAATTAACGGGAACTTCCACACTGGCTTTGCTGACTCAGGAACTGGTATGAGATATTGCAGCAACAAGAATAATTGTGTTTCCTCAGATAAGCAGATGACTCATATTTATTCCATTTTGAGTTAATAACTTAAGATGACAATTTTTTTGAGAAGATTGAAGAGGAAAATTCAGTGCTCTGCTTCTCTGGGTTGAGAAAGCATAGCAGCTCAAAACAGCAATGTGTTACACCACACATACAGACCTTGAGCATATACACTTTTTGAAGAGTCATTTTATTTTGGTGAAATGGAATAATATGGACCTACACTCTAAAAATACACTGAGTGGAAAAAAAAAAGGAGGGGGGGATTATACATGGTGTTTCTTAAGCATGGTAGTGGGTGTAAAATATACAAATGAGAGCTCATATAGTAGTTCATCTTAGTGGTTGTTTCCAGGTATTTGACATGGCTTGAGCAAACAGCAGAGTCTGAATTTACATAGTGGTTGTGTTGTAATCAGACTTAAGTTTTAAGGAGCTAATTGTTTAATGAATAGCTAATCACTATTTTAATTAAATTAGTTTATTAATTTATGTTAGGATAAAGAGCATAAAACTTTACTTATGCTAAGAAGTCTTGTGTAGGCCTTAGCAAAAGCCAGGGCTAGTGCAGGCTACAAATTTGGCAGGGAACGTCTTGTACTCATAAAAGATCTTACCCCACCTGTATTTTGGTTTTATCGCATCTGTGCTTTGGTCTCACTGCACCTGTACTTTAATAACAATACCAGCATATTTTATATAGACAGATCAATAGGCTGCATTTCACGCAGACATGCCTCCCTACCTCCCTATTCCCCCATTTTTGTTTCGTGGTTAAACACCCCGATTGCCAGCGATTGTATGGAAATATAATATGAATATTAATAAGGGTTGAACCAATCATTATAAAGGTTAAAATTAATAGCGGACAGGGTATGCATGTTTATGTTAAAATATTATAATTTTGTAAAAGAGTGTATAAATAGATTGAATTTTTGTTGATGTATTTGAAGCATTGGATGATTTCCAAGCTTCCCAGAGCTGCAATAAAGAAGTGCCTGCTTATCTACGTGTAGATAAGTTCTGTCGTTTTTGCGACCTTCCCTTTGAAAATCGCAACAGTTGCACCACATTTATCTGAAGGCTTTTATTGCCTAAAATGTGCTTTTGTAGATGAAAATTTCAATTACTCCTGCATTTGGCTGTGTGCACTTCACTACACATTGGAAACTCGTCTTGTTTCTTTCCTGGCTTGCTAAAGACTTTTCTGTTACAACCATTTAAACAAGTCTATTGTTAGAGGAGTTTTTGTCTTGCAAAAACTTATCATAATCTAAACAAAGATATGTAGATTTTTTGAGAGCTGGAAGCAGGAATCGAACGGAGTAAAATGCTTAGACTTATGGATTAGTATGAAATCTCAACTAGCTATTGAAGAGAAAGACAATTTATAAAATATATAGAGGCAACCTTTTGATATATACTAGCTTGTTTAACTTTTATTATGAACGAAACATAATTTTATAAGAATATTTATTTTTTTTCTATCCTGAAAGAAAAATTTGGAACATTTTCATATCACTTCCACTTCTCACAAGACATAGATTAAAAAGATAATTTTGCCTGGCACTAAATTTTAGCTATGAAATAAGATTTTATAGCCAAGTTACAGATCTGTGAAAATAGGCTTGCTGACTGAAATCTCAACAGTCTTAAAAATGGATATTAATGGAAAATCTCCTCACCGAAAAGGCAAAAACAATTTCCTATAAACTATCCTTATTTGGCTGGGAAACTGCAAATGTTGTCTCTCTCATCTCGAATTTCTAAGATGTGGTCTGTGTTTCAAGTTTTATTTTGATAACTATGATATGACAAAGAGAGAACAAAAACTTTAGAATGTATTTTTAAGAGAAACAATCGCAAATTCTATCTATCAAAGATGCTGCATATTTAATTGAATGTTAATACAGTGATGTATTTATCTCTTTTCTCCACTTAAAACGTATGGGAGAACAAGACAGTCTTGACCGAGTCAAAATTTTCTTCCTAGGAGACCAGTATTCTTTTCAGTATTGTGGAGGTTGTATCAATAAATCATAGAAAAAAAAAATTAGACAAAACACTTTTTATGCTGTCATTAATATGTTTTTGGAAGCTTAACTAAGGTATCTGTTTTGGATGTGCTGATGTGGTTTTTAAATATTAAGAGAAAACCAGGGTGTTTTTTTTAAAACATATTTACATATTTCATTGTATACTAAGATGAAGTTTCTATGGTGTAAAATAGTATAAAGTCTGTATTTGACATTCTGAACCTGTTGTTGTTACTTGTTATTGCTGAAATAGAGAAGCTGTAGATATATGTATATGTTTATTAGTTGACATAAGAGGAAGACAAACTTAAAGGCAATTGCAAACAACTGTCAGATCATCAGCTCCTGTTACAACTATTGGCCTTATAAAAGAGGATGAATCTGGCAAACATTACAGTATTTTCTATCCCCTGGTGGGACGGGTGAGAGAATCAGAAAAGTAAAAGTTAGAAAACTCTTGGGTTGAAATAAAGCCAGTTTAACAAGGAAAGCAAAAGCCATTCATACAAGCAAAGCAAAGCAAAGCAAAGCAAAGCAAAGCAAAGCAAGAAATTCATTCATCACTTCCCATCAGCAGCCAAGTGGTCAGCCATCTGCAGGAAAGCAGGACTCCATCACATGTAACGGTAACTTGGGAAGACAAATTCTGTGACTCTGAACATCCTCCCCTTTCTTCTTCCCTCAGCTTTACATGCTGAGTATGATGGTATGGAATATCTCTTTGATTAGTTGTGGTCGGCTCTCCTGACTGTGTCCCCTTCTAGCTTCTTATGCACTCCCAAACTACTTGCTTGTGGACTGAGGTGAGAAGCAGAAAAGGCCTGTGAAAGCACTGCTCAGCAATAGCTAAAACGTCGTTGTATTACCAACACTGCTTTCAACACAAATGTAAACCACAGCTCCTTACTGGCTACTGTGAAGGAAAAAACAGCATATACTCCACCATTTATTCCATTACATATACACCATGCTCAGGTCCCACACTATGGAATATGCCGTCATTAACTACCATCCCCCTTCCCATCCTTTGATAAAATATACAGATACAATTCCCCTGGTCGATGGACCACCCCTGAGAAATGTCTGTAAAGTGTCTACAAACATTCACAAAATGTCCACTGAGCTCATTTAATCCATGACTTTGGGTTCCTTCTGTTATGGTGATAACTCGAGACAGAAGAGGTGGTGTGTTGCGTGGAGTTACTGGGCATTGAAGCCAGCTCAGGTTGAGTTACTTCTGCGCTTGCACTGTTTATTGAAAAATTTGTCCTTCCTTGGTTCAGGTGGTTCCTGCTATAGTAGTTCTTACAACACACAACTGAAATCATCGGTTATGATAAATTAAAGATATTTCCTCTACAGTCTTCATCCATGATCCCTTTGGACCACGAACTCTTCCCCTTGCCCTTACTCCAGTCTGAACTTATTTACAGACTGCAGTCTCTTAGGGGTGTACTTGCTTCAAGCCAAGCCTTATCTATGAGCCAGAGTTTCATCATCAGTATTCCAGCTGTGGCATAGACTAATCCACAGCCAGAGTCGCTTTGAGGTACACTTGTTCCAGTGCTTTCAGAGATATACCTGCTCCTGTGATACAGGTGTCACCTTGGGCCACTAAATAGCCTCAGAGGTGATGGATTTTCAACAGAGCTAAGGAGAATCATCCGCAAGAAAAGGAGTAATAAAGCATGTTAAAGATCTAGTAGGTGTATATAACAACCAGAATTCACAGCCTGAATTGACACAGACTTATACTTTCTTTGTATTTCAACATACATATGAATTGTAATCAGCTCAGAAGGGTCATGTATAAGATTTTTATATTTTGTGTACTAACTTGAGTAACAGATCGCCAAAGCTTCACCCAAAGCCCAGCAACATTGTGGAGAAGCTCATCCTCCAGCATGGGAGCAAATTTGCTAGGTGAAGCTCCAAATTAACCTGTACAATCAAAGAGGCTGAAGAAACTGCCATACACAGACAGGCTTTCCCTGTCAGACTTGACTACAGCCTAGATTTCCACTGGGGAGGCAGAGAGCTATCCGGCCCTTACTTAAAGCAGGTGTTCCTTATGAATGGTTTGCTTTTTCTATATAAAGCCATTTATTTCCAGTTTCACTAACATCACATAGATCAGCATATATTTAATTATTTTATAGAATTCAACATGTGGAGCCCTTGGGGAGATAGCAGTGGATTAGCCAGCTTCAAAGGTATTTAAATTTGAGAGTAAGAAGCTTTTCATTGTAGACAAAGAAGAAAAATAAAATGATACTGTTTTGTTTTGCCTGTTCCCATTTTATATACGTAGTTTTATATATTTTTATCTATCTCTGTATGTTAGATGTATTATTTATATGTTATGTATTATTAATATATATGATATATTTTCAATATGAAAAAATCAGAGCTGGATTATCATTTCATTTTCAGCTGTATTGAAACAAGATATCTCATTGATTCTAGTGAAGCTTTTGACAAGAGAGTTAAAAAAAATGAGATTCAAAATTTCTTCTATATAAAGATTTACATACAGTGCAAAAATATTTCAGTAATATGTAATTTATTTTCTATTAAATACATTTAAGAGATGCAACCACCGTTAGGCCATGATAAAGTGCTGTTATAAATGATGCTCTTTCATTCCAAGTTTTAGTCTACAAGGATATGCCCTGTGAAATGACATCACTGAAAAAAAAAGATTAAGAGGATGGCTAGGAGATTGGCACTGATGTAGGGTGTTCTTCATCCATAGATGAGCTTTTGAGTCAGATTTATGTTCACAATGAGCTCAAATCAATAAAAGTGATGCTGATGGCTGTGAAACCTCTTAGTCCATTCTCTAGCTCCAAGTTGGCAACATGCTCACCAAAATCGCTGGCAGTGCAAAATCTGGTACTAAACTGCATCAGGACTAGCTGTCTCAGGTGGAAAGCAAAAATGCAAATTGATTTTGTGGTACAATTATACTCACAGACTCAAAGGAAAGATCTAGGCACAAGGTATCATGAAATATTTTTTTACAGGAAAGTATGGAAAAAATAGTATTTAAGTATTAATTAAACTACTCAGACTGAGTTTGCAGAAGAGATTAATAACTGCTTTTAACACACTCTTTGGTGAAGCATAGGGATATTTCTGATTTGCATGTTTGTATGCATGTATGGAAAATTATTTTGATAGTGTTCTGGCTGATATGTAAAATCTACCCACAATCCCTTTACCCGCTGTGACTACTAATGAAAAAGCAGATCATGGCCATGTGCCTATTCCAAAGCTTTGTTTGCTCTGTGTGCATATGCAAATAGGATAAAAAAGAATGAAAGGGAGAACTGTTAGTCCTGGTTTGATCTCATACCACATTTGAGTAGTATATCTATGTGGATTTTAGAGCAGTTATTTCTGAAAAATTACTCACGTAAAAGGGAAATCAAGTCTTCCTGAGACAAAAGAAATGTGGAATATAATAAAATTACATTTCTTTACTTGGAAGGAAGTAAAAATATATTCAAAATAAATTCTATAACTCACCATAATTTGATAAAGATTTACATACAGTGCAAAAATATTTCAGTCAATAAATAATGATAAATATAAGTCTATGTATTAATCCACTAATGACTGTGCATTTCATAATAAGTTGCCTTTATTAACATTTTTTAAACTAAAGATATGGAGCTTGAGGTAAGATGCTATTTTTATTATTTTATGTGTTGCTGTACGTGTAACAGGCTTTCTTAAAAGGGCTTTTTTAACATTCAGTTTGGTTTTGATGCTTTAGTTTTCCAAATTCCAACAAATAAGGAATAGTGAATTAATTTTATATTAACTATTCTGAGAACAGATCAAGAAAACAGTGTAGCATATTAGAAATTTGTTGACTTATCCAGCTCCACATGGGATCAAAGAGGTATTTTGTGGTCTGCACTGTAAAAGGAACATGACATAAGGCAATTAATATTGTATTATTTAGAGCTTGTCTGAAAACAGGACAGCCATTTATGCAGTTTTAAGGAACTGTTAGAAGTAACCTCCTTCCGAAAAAATATTTAGAAACATGACAGTGCTAAATATAGTTTGAGCTACTGAAGTTTGGATGACTTTTCGAAGGTCACACTGTCTATAATTGGTTCACGGTTAATGTTAAATATGGTTTTACATATTTGCATAATCTTCATACAGTTAGGGTTTCAATAACAGAAAAATAATTAAAAAAAATTAAAAGCTAATCCCCTCCTTTGCAATTATACACCCCAATATCTGCTTAAAGATGATGGTAATGAAGGATAGGGACTACTGTGGTTTGATGCAAACTCCCTATGGTATTCCTTTGAATCGCTGAGATGTAGCCACTTACTCTTTCTTGTTTATTCCAGCTTTCACAAACCTTGTCACTCAGTGTAAGCACATGTTCAAAGCAAAATATAAAATTATGTAGTTTTAAGGGAATCATTCATTTTCTTTGTATTCAAAACCAGCAACATACAAAATGTAATACGCAAATTCTGAACTCAAACACATTCCAAAGTTAATGCTGTTTACTTCAAAAGAGAAATATTAGAGAATTATATTCGTCTTGAAAAATTAATATATATCACTGACACTGACCCATTTTCTGATTCTTTCTCCTTTATGAATTTTTAAAGTTTTTATTTTTGTAACAGAGGTCCATGGTTAAATGTCTTTTAGGATACTGTCCCTTGAAAGATTAAAAAGAAAATATTTTTATGCTTTGGATTTATTTTTTTTTTACAACCCAGGAACTCCAATTGTCTTGATGGCCTCTGCTGAGGCCAAAATTATTGAGCATGTTATAGATGCAAAATTGCTTATCATTTTGAACCGATTCTAAGAATGTTTACTTACATGGTTGACATCAACTGAGATATTAAGGCCAGTACTCTTATATTTATAAATAAAAAAAGAAGCATTTTCAATTATTTTAGGTGTTGTTTTGAACAGTAATAACTTTTTTGTCCACAAAGATAAATCTGTATAGAATCATAGAATCACAGCATGGCTTAGGTTGAAGGGGACTAGAGGGATGCCTCTCAACTAGAAGAGGTTGCTCAAGGCCTCATCCAACCTGGCCTTGAACACCTCAAAGGAGGGAGTATCCACAGATTGTCTGGACAACTTATTCCAGCGCCTTGCCACCCTCGCACTGAAGAATTTTTTCCTAAGATCCAATCTAAATCTATTATCCTTTAATTTAAATCCATTTCCCCTTGTCCTATTTGTGGACACCCTTGTAAAAAGTCCCTCCCCAGCCTTCCTGTGGGTTCCCTTCAGGCACTGGAAGGCAGTTATAAGGTCCCCCTGGAGTCTTCTCTTCCCTATGCTGAATAATCCCAGCTCCCACAGCCTGTCCTCGTAGCAGAGGTTCTCTGGCCCCTGGATCGTCTTTGTGGCCCTCCTCTGAACTCATTCCAGCAGATCTACGTCCCTCTTAGGGTGGGGAAACTAGAATTGGACACAGTA
This sequence comes from Apaloderma vittatum, assembly GCF_000703405.1. Lineage (NCBI taxonomy): Eukaryota > Metazoa > Chordata > Aves > Trogoniformes > Trogonidae > Apaloderma > Apaloderma vittatum. The sequence goes on from NW_009719778.1 coordinate 17,172, forward strand.
ATCTAGGTGGGGTCTCACAAGAGCAGAGTAAATGGGGAGAATCTATTCTCCTAATCTAAGTAACATTGCAAGTGCTAATCATTCCTGATTATTTTAACTGGTTTACATTATTTTTGGGATTCCCTCACTTTCCCTTTTGCATGAATCTCTACTCTAAGCAAAGGGGAGAAACAGAATTCCAATAGGAATTTGAACAATAATATCCTAATATTTTGTTCTTTTTCACCAATTTATTACATTTTTGCATTTTGTTATTATAATATTGAGAGAAATAAAGTAATATTTTTAGTGACATCTTACGAGAGAAAATACACATCATGTTTATTCACTAAGCCTTCAAATAACAAATGTACCTAACTAGAGCTCTAGATTTCTTAACATAATTAATTAAACAATAAATGCAATGAAATTGAATTTTAGCAGCTTTTATATAAAAAAATCCATTGGAGAATAACCAGTTTTCTTTTAGATAGGAAGCAGTTATTGAAAGATCTTCCTAGTCATTTGGGCATTTAACCATGAGGAAAAAAACCTATGGGATCTCAGGCTTTGTTTGTTCATAGACCTTATTTTAAGCAAGGTAGTCATGTCACACCTTCCTGTTAATGCAGTTGAGGGTTAGGGTTTTTTTTGCCTGAAGATGACATTGAATGGTATTGAAGATGGGAGGAAAGCGAATGTCACTCCAGTCTTCAAGAAGGGCAGGAAGGATGACCTGAGTAATTACAGACTGGTCAACTTCACCTCCATGCCTGGAAAGGTGATGGAAAAACTTATCCTTGGCACTGTCTCTGGGCATGTCAAGGATAAGAAGGTTATTAGGAGCAGTCAGCACGGCTTTGCCAAGGGGAAGTCATGTTTGACCAACCTGAGAGCCTTTTATGAAGACATAACCAGGTGGATGGATGGTGGCCATGCAGTGGATGTGGTCTATCTGGATTTCAGTAAGACATTTGACTCCATCTCCCACAGCATCCTCATAGATAAACTGAGGAAGTGTGGTCTGGATGACTGAGCAGTGAAATGGGTCGCTAACTGGTTGAAGGGAAGAAGTCAGAAAATTATAGTCAATGGGACAGAGTCTAGTTGGAGGCCTGTGTCTAGTGGGGTCCCTCAGGGGTCAGTATTGGGGCCAGTGCTGTTCGACATATTCACCAATGACCTGACTGTGGGATTAGAGAGAACTGTCAGCAAGTTTGCTGATGACACAAAACTGGGAGGAGTGGTTGACACACCAG
>NW_009719778.1:18454-28002 GCF_000703405.1 Apaloderma vittatum
GAAATCTTATGAAATTCAACAAGGGCAAGTGTAGAGTTTTGCACCTGGGAAAGAATAACCCCATGTGCCAGTACAGGTTAGGGACTGACCTGCTGGAGAGCAGTGTAGGAGAAAGGGACCTGGAGGTCTCAGTGGACAGCAGGATGCCCATGAGCCAGCAATGTGCCCTCGTGGTCAAGAAGGCCAATGGCATCTTGGGAGGTATCAGAAGGGGAGTAGTTAGTAGGTCGAAAGAGGTCCTTCTGCCCCTCTGCTCTGCCCTGGTGAGGCCACATCTGGAATCTTGTGTCCAATTCTGGGCCCCTCAGCTCAAGAGAGACAGGGGACTGCTGGAGAGAGTCCAACGCAGAGCCACAAAGATGATGAAGGGAGTGGAACATCTCCCTTATGAGGAAAAGCTGAAGGAGCTGGGTCTCTTTAGCTTGGAGAAGGGGAGGCTGAGGAGTGACTTCATTTATGTTTATAAATATGTCAAGGGGGAGTGTCAGGAGGATGGTGCCAGGCTTTTCTCAGTGATGTTTAATGACAGGACAAGGGGCAATGAATATAAGCTGGAACACAGCAGGTTCCATAAAAATATTAGGAAAAACTTTTTCACTGTGAGGGTGACAGAACTCTGGCACAGGCTGCCCTGGGAGGTTGTGGAGTCTCCTTCTCTGGAGACTTTCAAAACCCGCCTGGAGGCGTTCCTGTGTGACCTACTGTAGGTGATCCTGCTCTGTCAGGGGAGCTGGACTAGATGATCTTCTGAGGTCCCTTCCAACCCCTAACATTCTGTGATTCTGTGATATTATCTAAATTAAGACATTAACATGAGCAAAATCCCCTAAATTGCATAATAATGTACACTAATGTGAATGAAGACAACTATGTGAGTTTTGCCATTCTAACGTCTACTTGACATCAACAGTTAAATTAAAAGTCTGATGAGTTACTTAATTACCACTCACTGGCTCTCAATAAGAGTGATGGATATATTTAATACTATAGATTTTATGATTTCCAAAATATCAAGTTCATCTACTCCTTTTGCACTGTGGTCTTGCTTTGGTGCTTGCACACTTCAAGCATTCTACTTTGCTTCTTTTTTTTTGTTTGTTTCCCTGGGGTGAGTTGGTTTTAGAAGTGTTTGTCTTGCTTTCAAGAATGTAAGCTTACACTTGATATCTATGTGAGAAAACTGATCTGGGAAAGCTGGATCTTATTTTGCTGATCAGTCACCTGGCTGGTGAGGATGTAAAGTCTGTGTTTTGCTGTGAGTACATACCCCAGTTGTTTCACCGCTAGCTGTGCATACCCTGGCTTTCAGCAGTCATTTATCAGTATCTAATAGTTGGTTTCCTGTTCCCCAGCTATTATTCTTACAGTGTTCCACACAAATATTTACAAGTGGCTACCTCACAAATTTCCCATAGAATGAAGTTTTTTGTGTTTGCTGCAGTCTGAGTGGAAGGGAGGATTTCTGAGAAGATAAAGGCAAAAAGAGATCTTGCTTGTGAGTTAAGATATACTACAAAAGGGGCTTCATAATAGTGACTATCTATACCTCCATACCTCCTTTGGGCTGAGGACGCATTTTTCTGTGACTCTAATGCAAACTTCAGTATCTTGCTTTCTAAACAGAGGAGAAAAATAAATCCTTCCATTTTACATAGAACTTACACTCCTACATAAAATCTCATTAGCCTTACATATCTCTATTTCCACTTTTTTTTCTCAGCATTCTTCTCTGTGTAAGAGGCTCTCTGCCATTGGCAATAAAAAAATTCCACTCTACCTCAACAGTATGGTACCTGCATTGTGTTATAAATATAGCCCTTGAATAGGGCAATATTTCTTAAGTTTGTAGATGTCACCTTTCTGAATCAAGAAAGATGGAGTTTAACGACATCTGTAACAGGCAGGCAAGAAGGGTGGTCTGAATCATAGGGCTGTTCCATATAAGGAAGAAACCAGATAGGAATTGACTGTTCACTGCCTCCTGCAGTACAAAACCCAGGGCATTCAAATAAAGGCAGTAAGAATCAGAGAAACAAAATGTGTGAAACAAAAGTAAAGGCATCCAAAACCAGATAGCAAAAGCACTCACCATTTAGTAAGTTCAGGGATGCTGCAGAGACATCTTCTAACAAGTTCAGGAGACGTCCTGCGTAGAAAACTTTTGGAGGAGGTGCATCATTTATGCTTGTCTACTCCACTTTTAGCCACTCTCAAAGATAGAAGCCTGGGCTATAAATGCATTAAATGGATCCTTGGTCTGAAGCAGTAAAAGTCTCTTTGGCAATTTGGGGGCAGGGCGGGTAGAGGGGGAGTCTAGTTAAAAATTTACAAAATTATTTACATTATTTATGTTATATTAGCATTTAGGGGAATAAAAAGGATTCTAGTTCTAAAGCATCTATGTTACTTATAACCCAGTCCTTAGCTGGTTTTCATTTTCTGAAATCCTGAGTATCCTCAAGTCCACAGATGACTTTATCTCCAGGAGTCATAACTTCGCTCATGGGTGCCACCTCACATCTGAGGGTTGACTATGAAATATGAACTTGGCTCTAGCCCAGTGTTGGTCAAGAAGGCTGGGCCAGCCACTGAACTCTGATAGGCACTCTCTGTGATCCCCCCAACACCTTCCCAGGGAAGGATAACGTGGGAACCAGGGAGAGAGATTTTGACATTGAAAAAACACTGAACTAGTTTAATGAAAAAGAAAAATAATAATAAAAATCATAGAATCATAAAATCATAGAATCATAAAATCATAGAATGGCCTAGGCTGGAAGGGACCTTAGAGATCATCTAATCCAACCTCCCTGTCATGTGCAGGGACACGACCTCTTGACTAGACCAGGTAACACATGGGGACCGAGTGGGAATGAAGGTGTTAAACTATATACATATATTATACAAGTACACAAATATATGCAAAAATACCAGAGAATATGTTAACACAGAAGCTACACCCTCCATGTGACAACTAGGTCCTGAGCAGAAAAGCTCCAGACTGGACTCAGCATCAGATGCAAGCACCTGAGCCCCAGTGAGAGTAAAAAAAAAAAACACCAAAACCCCAGAAAAAGAAGATTTGGAGCATCTGTGCTGCTCCCACCTAGGGGAGCCAAGGGAAGGTGACTTGTCCCAACAAGTGATGCTCCTCTGTAGCATGAAAACAGGAAGTGAAAACAGGAGCAACACAGGGCCAAACAGCCAATAACAATCCTTTCAGCTCATCAGGCACTAGAAACATCCTCCAGCCTCTTCTTAGAGGCCCCTATATATGCAGAGCACCCTGGAAAGGAATACTGTGATTGGTCCATTTGGGTCACCTGACCCCTTCTCCCCACAAGCACAGCTGCCCCTCCTTCCCTATTGTGATTGCCACATGCTCTAGGAGGCCCAGAAGACTTTTATTCTGGTGCTCTCAAACCAGGACGGTTTGCAATCATGGCTTGTGTGATACTCTTTTCTTGTGTTTCTCTCTGCCAGGAAGTCTAATAAATTGTTCCAATTTCTACACATCTACAGATGCACAGCCCTTTCTGTGCTTAGTTCCAGCCATGATTTGAAAAGCATGGTATGAGATTTCAAAAACATATGCTGAAATAGGTATCAGTAAACGCTGTCTGGAGGGCAATTCCTCAATAAAATGAGAATGTTAAAAAAAGTCTGATTTTCTAAAATGCCTCACAACCCCTTTTTGTTACAAGTTCCTTGGACTGATTGTAATTTTATATAATTTTTGTTTTGGAGGAGTGTAATATACTAGGGAAAACAGTGAATTACCTTTTGACCTATAGGTCTTTTCTATGTGAGAAAAGGTATCTGAGAATCATTTTCTTTTTTTTTGGAAACCAGCTGTCACTACCTTCAAAGCATGTATAATGATTCCATTACAATTTTTGAGAAGAAAATGCCACTGTTCACTGGCAGAAGTTATTTTGTCTTCAGTAAAAACTGAGAAATATGGATGCTATATATATTGTGGGTAGGAATTAGGTTATACAGGTTTTTATATGTAATGAAACTGTTGAAATGATGTTTCGTAATGATAATCTGCTTGGCCTTTGCATACATGGGAAGAGAAAAGAGTATCCCATCTAAATCTTTGTCACTCTTGTTTGTCTCATATAAAAATTGAATTTTTCTTAAATTTAACTGTGAGAATCTACCCTCTCAGCAATAAAAGACGTCACTTTAAGATGAAATTTCTGGACATCAAAGTACTTCAGCACTTAGGTTGTTTTAACTACACAAGAGAAAAACAGACACACTTGTGTCTAGAGGTTTTGTGCTCTCTATGCGGTTAAATATTTCAGTGACTAGCCACAAATTAATTTTATCAATAAGGGCTTTTAAAATTGACAATACTACAATTCCTGAACACTTTCTGTGTAGAATCGACGGCAATATGTGTTCTCTAGATAGATTTTTGGAGGTCTGACATTTTTTTCTTAAAATAAAAAATTAACCAGAACAAAAGGTTACAATTTTTATCTTTTCACTTATTTTTACAACATATTTCTATAATTTTTTTTGAGATATATGACTTTTTCTTCCCTTTTTTTTTTCTCTAGGTTGTCATCTTGACGGTGGAGAAAGTAAAGTGGCTTCATATTTTCTCATTTATTCAGAATGCGTAGTTAGTGTGTTCTCTGGCAATATTTAATATACTTGTCAAGAAGCCCAGAATGAGCTAGTCAAGCTCACATCTGAACTGTCCGAAGATGATTTTGGCTTTGGTTAACTGTACTAGTTAAATATTATACATTGTACAGTTACTGCCTTGCAGCCATGAGTACCATATAGCCCTGCAAACATAACTTGGACATCTAATCTAAAAAGTAAATTCAAGTAGTGGTGTAATTTCCAAATTGCTCTGTCTCCTTCCTTTTTTTGGATTTGTTTTGTGTTTCTTGAAAACCCACCATAAAGCACTTTGTGTTTTCATACAGATAATTTAGATCCTCTTTAGTGTTTTTTTTGTTGCATTTATCTTTATTTCATTGTATAAAACATTTAAGCAAAACCTGTTTTTATCTCATTCCCTCTATTCTTCTGGGAAATATAACTTCATCAAAGGTGGTTTATGGGAAATGGGACTGCTTTAATTTGCTGCATCAGATCTATGTGACCTATTAAAATTGTGCAAAGTAATTTTGGCTGAGATGTCAATATAGGCATGTTGCAGTTTTACTCATTTTTTGTGTAAAACTTACATTGTTCATCTGACTTCTCTGCAATTGTCTTTCACCTTGTGAAACTGAAATACAGAGAACTGTGCTGAAACAAACACAAAAACACATGCTCTTGACTATCTCTTCATGACGTTTCCTAACTTTCCAACCACAGATCTGTAGACATGGAGCCTTATAGATGCCTCTAGATGCTCTCCTGGCTTTCCCACTCCCTGCCTGACTTGCTGGAGAGCCCCCAGCGCCCTTGCGGAACCCCAGCAGTAACAAGTCAGTTTACAGTAATGCCTCCACAGCATTGGTGCACCTATGGTGGACTTCAGTGAGCTAAATTTCACTCTACACCTTTATTAATGATAAAAGAAAGAGTCAATAATGTAAATGACTCAGCAAACATGAATAAACCCAATAACAACAAATCATGAAAAAATAATGCAGAGGGAAACTAGAGCACAATTAATGTAACAAGGGCATAACAAGTAATTCATTAATGAATTGCACTGGATAGATATTTCTGGTCTAATGAATTATCTTTATTCAACAAACAAAATTACATGAACACTTTATAATTCCAGAATATTTCACTTCCTTCTAGTGGAGCAGTTGTATTAATATTGCATTATTTTATTCATGTTCTTATTCTGATAGCATTATTTTCTTCTCTTGCTAAGATGTGACATTTCACAGGGGAGAGTTACTCTGGGGCTGTCTGTTATATATGCCATGCAACTAACCCAGATATGAGGAGATAATTATGTTATCTGTAATGTTATTAAATAATTATAGATCTTGAAATGGGGTCAGAAGTAATAAGACATCCCTATAGCGCAGCATTAACAGTTTATATAGAGAGCTAGCTAAAAAAAAAAAGAGGTAGAAGAAACGTGAGAGAGGAATCAGATACATGTAGGCTTTAACCCATTTAGTGCTGTTGTCCATTGGTACATTTGCAGTTAATTTGCAGTTTCCAGATTGTTGCTACATAGTTGGACTGCAGCCATTGGTCTCAACACAGTGTAGAAAACTGATAACAACTCATCTTCTTTTTAGCAGTTCAAAAGCTTTTTCTGGCTTCCTGGCTCACAGTTTTCTCTTTTCTTTTTATTTTTTTTTCATTTTCTTTCCCCCGTGGGTTTGATAATGCACAAAGAATATCTTCTAAGACAAATGCAGTGTGAAAAGTAGGACATGATATTCAGGCAGACTTAACTATCTACCGTGAATAGACAATAAATGAGCTGATGGCCAGCATGTAATTCTGTTTTCTTAATTTTTATCATTGAATCTTAATGTTTTAGGTTGGAAGGGACGTTAAAGATGATATAGTTCCAAACCCTCTGATGTGGGCAGAAATGCTCTATACTAGACCAGGTTGCTCAAAGCCCCATGCACTTGAAGCCTTGAACACTTGTAGGGAGGCGACATCCACACCTTCTCTGAGCAACCTCTTCCCACGCCTCACCACCCTCACAGTGAAAATATTTTTCCTTGTATCTAATCTAAATCTTTCAGTTTAAAAGCCATTAAATCTCGTCCCATCACTACATGCTCTTGAAAAAGCCCGGAACTCATTGTCATTTGGATGTTGGCTTTGGGTTCATTGCAGACTGTGCTTGGAACCATCTATCTAACTCTTTCTCAGCTCCCCTGGTGCTACACAGCATTCTCTTAGTCTCCTACAACTCAGCTGTACCTGTTGCGTCTCGACGTAGGCACACCTTATGCATTCAAGTCTGCTGTCTGTTCTCACCCCAGGAGAAAGGTCCAGTCACTTCCTGCAGTCTGTGGTCTACAGGGCAGCCTCTACCGTTCAGCAGCAACATCTAGGTGGAGGCAGCGGTGATGCAGACTTCCCAGCTGGAGCTGCAGCCTTTGCTCTCCGTTATGCCTTGAGGGTCAGGGAGGATGAGTGCCCTTGACCTGTGCAGAACAGTGCCCAATTACTGGATCATATGGACTTCAAGCCTCAAGGTCAGTGGAATGTCCCTTCTTGGAAGAAATGCCCTCCTGCCTGAACTGTTGTGTCACACCCTGGCTGCCATAACATGCACTGGCTGCCATGCCACACCCTGGCTAAATCATCATACCTTGTTCCACCATCCTGGTCCGTGGTGCTCCCCAGGGCCACTCTTTGTGGTAGCAATGGGTGGCCACCAGTATTCCTGGTCCTCCACAAGCCTTTTCAGCCTCTCTCTCTGTTGAGAGCTACTGGCTTGCTCTGTTGGGGCTTCCCTAGCTCAGGAACACCCAACTCATGTGCTGCATTCCCCTGCTCTGCTGCAGAACCCACTTACACTAGAGCTGATTGTCTGAGTGAGTGGCTGTAGCTGTTTAAAGGGCTCTAGCTACAATTTCTATCATCATTCTTATTAAAAGACCTGTCTCCACCAGACTTACATAAATAGAGAGAATGAACTGTAACAGATAAAGAGGTTGTTTGAAAATGCTGACATATTTATAACATTTGCTCTGCACAACGTCTTTTGATTATGTGTAGTTTTTTGAATCTACTGGAAAGTTAACTTCTGATGGAATTATACAACTCTAACATTTTAGCATGATTATATAAAAGCAGCATTGTACATATGTAAATTATAATATATAAATCATGTGTTTGGGGACTGAACTGCTGGAGAGCAGTGTAAGAGAAAGGGACCTGGGGGTTCTAGTGGACAGCAGGATGACCATGAGCCAGCAATGTGCCTTTGTGGACAAGAAGGCCAATGGCATCCTGGGGTGTATTAGAAGGGGAGTAGCTAGTAGGTCGAGAAAGGTCCTCCTGCCCCTCTACTCTGCCCTGGTGAGGCCACATCTGGAATCTTGTGTCCAGTTCTGGGCCCCTCAGCTCAAGAGAGACAGGGAACTGCTGGAGAGAGTCCAGCGCAGAGCCACAGAGATGATGAAGGGAGTGGAACATCTCCTTTATGAGGAGAGGCTGAAGGATCTGGGTCTCCTTAGCTTGGAGAAGAGGAGGCTGAGGGGTGGCCTCATAAATGTTTATAAATACATCAAAGGGGAGTGTCAGGAGGATGGTGCCAGGCTTTTCTCAGTGATGTTTAATGGCAGGACAAGGGGCAATGAGTAAAAGCTGGAACACAGGAGGTTCCACAAAACTATTAGGAAAAACTTTTTCCCTGTGAGGGTGACAGAGCCCTGGCACAGGGTGCCCAGGGAGGTTGTGGAGTCTCCTTCTCTGGAGACATTCAAAACCTGCCTGGACACGTTTCTGTGTGACCTGCTGTAGGTGATCCTGTTCTGGCAGAGGGGCTGGATTAGATGATCTTCTGAGGTCCTTTCCAACCCCTAACATTCTGTGATTCTGTGATTCTCTATAGTACACAGTACAGGAAAAAATCCTGGTTTGTATCAAATATTTTTAAATAACATATAGAATAATTTCATGTGAGTGTAGTGATAAGATGGTATACCACATAACAGTACAGTCCTACCACATGTGTACAAAAGAATAAATCAGAAGAGCAATTAGATGTGTTCCCATTGCACAGTCCCAAATGGAGACATTTTCTAGAGCTGTGTTTTAAACTCCATAAGACTTTTTGCTGGCTCCTGGTGCTCATAACATCTTGTCACTAGCAGACTATGGACACTCTTGTGCTGAGAATTTCCTATTCAAAGATTGCTAAACCTTTCTTTTGAGAGCTGTAATTGCCTAGTTTTTATTTTGGCATTGGCAACACTATCTGCTATGCTGGGTCTGGCTGGTGTGGAGTTAACATTATGCACAGCAGCCCTTGTGGTGTTATGTTTTATATTTGTACCTAAACATTGCTAACACCATCAATAATTGTTGATGAACAGTGCTTGCACTGTGTCAAGGCCATCTCTGCCTCTCTCTTTGCCCCTTTGTGAGAAGGCTGGGAGAGAGAGGGATTGAGAGGAGACACAGCCAGGACAGCTGCCTCCAACTGAGCAAAGACATACTCTATGTCATATAACACATATTCAACAATAAAATGGAAAAGATGGGTGTTTAGGCTGATTAGCCATCTTTTGATCAGGAACTGGCTGAACAGCAGCCTGTCTGTGGGAGGTATTAAGTGATAGCCTTTACATAACTTGTTTTGTTTTCTTTTGTTCTTCCACTTCTCCTTTATTTAATAAACTATTTTTTTCTTGACCTGTTGGCTTTCTTGCTTTTAGCCTGCCTTTCCTTTTCCCCTGTCCCACTGGGTGTGATGTTGGAGAAGGCAACGAGTAGCCGTGTTGTGCTTGGCTGCCTACTGGAGTTAACCTGTAGAGTATCCTGAAAACCAAAAGTCTAAGCAGAATTGGACTGTGAACTCTATCAACAACATCTTGTGTTAAAAAAAAAAAAGTTCAGAAACAACTTTAACTGTC
>NW_009719778.1:28029-53390 GCF_000703405.1 Apaloderma vittatum
AACCTCATACGTGTCAAAGGTATATTTAATGAATCTGCTTGCTTTTCAATGGCTGTGCTGGCCCATGAGATACAATAGTATCTTTTCACGAGGGTCCCATTTCCCTGAGGACTCTGTTTATAGATATGAGAAAATTTACTTGTGTTTCATTGAAGTCAAATTGCAGAACAAATTGAATGCTTGTAATCAAACTGTGGAACACCCCATAGCCTGAGCTAAAAATACAGTGTGTTTGAGGAATTATACTGAAAACCATATATCCAGGTTAAGAACTGAGGTCTCTATTCACAGAAATGTATTGTGTGGACTTTGCACGTGAGGCTGCATGGCAGTAGTCTCTCACAGAAAAATTTCAGCCAATGTATTGTCTCTCATAGTCATCATGTTATGTCTAAGTCATTTCAAAGATGAATGGCAACACCAGTGGGGATTCTACTCTGGGGAGAATTCCTGCCTCTCAACATGATTTTTGCCTCATAAATATTAGTGTTTTGGTTTGCAGTCTCAAAAACCTGTGTCACTTCATTATCCACAGAAAGGCAGTAGTAACTTTGATTAAATGCAATAATCGAGTCCTCTGGCAGCTACTTACCGCATTGATCCTCTTGAAGGCAAAGCCTCTTTGAGGGTGAGTAGGTGCTCAGTAATGCATAAAAGGGGTTAAAATTCTATTTCTACATTCTTATGGCACTGTATAATGTCATTTTCATGTGAGGAAGCAGGCAATGGCTCATATGCAGGGATCTGAATTCTTTTGAGATGTTTATGATGGGTAAATGCCTGACCTAATAAATGATGTGAAAATGAAAAAAATAGTCTGCTTGGATGAGTTATGCTTAATCACATGGGATAAAACATTTTTCACCCTTATTCATATTCAGTTATTCTGATTCTTTTACCGTTTCATAGCTTTCAGCTTGCGCATGATTAAACTATTGTAGTACTCCATATGATAAACTATTCTAAAACATGCTGTAAAAGCAATATTCGAGAAAGTTTCAACCTGTATATTATTTTATATTAAAAAGAGATAAGTTTGAGTTAGACCAGAAAAATAACAGGGACTTAATTTTCCTCCTTTTGCACAGAGTAATAATTTAGTTAAATTAAAAGTAATGAACCAAAAGGAATAAATTAACGGAATTTTTCATTGTTAATTCTAGAACTCTTAAGTGTTAGATTAAAAGCCTGTGTATTTCCTGAGAAGTGTGAAGTTATAGGCAATATACAACTGCATCTGCCTTGAGAAGGATGTATAAAGAACAAATTATTCTGTGAGGTATAAATCATTTTCCTTGAGATGTGGTCACATATTATTTTCTCTCCTCACACTGTCCCTATTTGTACCTCATCCTGAACAAAACCACAATGCATTGGTGATATTTTCCCACCCAGTTGTCATGAAGATTGCTATGATGTCACAAATAAAAGTAAAATCATTTAAATTTACGTGTGTAATTGACCATTTAGTTTTCAAAGAAATTTAAACCCTTGTAGCTTCCTCAAGACTTACTCCTCAGATCTTCTCCATTTTTTTTACTAAGATTTGTCTGCACCTTGCAGTGGAGTGAGAGGAAGAATAATAATCAGACCAACAGCCACACACACTAATATACTTGCACAGAGTATGACTGGAAATATCACAAAATAATGGAAAATAGCTTGTGTCTGGAAACAGCACAAATACCCCTGTACAGTAGTATATCATTGTAGCTACTGTACCTTGCATTATTACTGCCGTTTTCTTAGAGCATCCTTCAATGCCATTGCACATATGGTGAAGAGGTTTCTCTGCTGGGGAACAAGAAGTAGCTCAGCCTTACCCATGATAGCCTGGAGATGTTCAGAAGTGGTCCTGGAACTATACATCTTCCTATATCTGGCAGCAAGGCCCAGTCTGATGACTGCACAGAGGATTTTATACAAGCCAATAATTATGGCTATAGTGGTATTACTTCATTCTCACCTGGATATGAAATCATTGGGCCATGCAGTATGCACCACCAAGGTTCTCTTGCTAATGCTCTTACACTTTGGAGTAAAAAAATAATAATGTTGGAATAGAAGTGGGGGAGGAGGGGTATGGAGTGATAGAGAGCATTGTCTGCAGGCTGAGACGTCAGTAGTAGATACCTGCACTCAGTCAGTTGAAACTTAATTAGACATCTCAATAAAATAACACCAACTGACTTGGAGTGTCTCTGCCTGGGATCCTAAAGCCAACATGTCTAGAACAGTCTTCTGCTGTTTATGGAATTTTAGTTTCTATTCCTATTAGAAGTCAGTATGATGACCTGAAAATTCACTTCCCTAGTCTCAAATCAAGGTTCTACCTACTAGATCATCAGTATATTTTGCTTTCTATAGCTTTTATAGGAAATGTCTATCTTACATGCTTAATTATGGGATAAAAACAGACTTTATGTACCACAAAGAATTTCATATCAGGCAGGGAAGTAAATCCAGATAACTGTAGTGTTATTTAGTGGCTGTAAGAGTGTGTTATGGCAGCTCACAAGACTATGTGCCACAGTTTAACTTGAATTCCCTTTCAAGTATTCAGACCTTTCTTCAGATGCTGGTCTCTTATTCTTTGTGGATTGTGTCCAAAATGATCACCACGATTTACTGGAACAATTATTTATGTATAAACCACTAACTATAAGACTATAATAAGTAGGTCAATAGGCTAGAAAAATGTTCAAAAATGTTGTTTTAAGGTATTTAAACTTTCAAGTGTTCTATACATACGCATTTCATAGTAGATTTTTCTAGTATGATCTAATTTTTTTTTTAAAAAAAAATTACCATTTCAAACCTGAGATTGACTTGTTAGTTATGCTTTGTATAGGAGAAGACAAAATTTTCAAGTACAAATATCTACTTACCCACTTAGATACTCAACTTGAACAGTCTCAAACATATTAGTCACATATTTCCAAGTTACATAAATATGTACCTTACATTGCAATTGAAGTCTAAGTCTTGAAAGATATTCCATTTTTTTATGACTATTTAAAATAAACATTTCTGGAATATTATAACATTATAACATGATTAATAATCCATCATATTCCTATAAAAATATAACTTATTTTGTAATACTACCCGGATGCAGGCATATTTTTCTAAGAAACAGAAGTCTGACTTTTTTAAAATGAAAAAACTATCTTTTGTTTGCCTTGTGAAGTCAGACCCTATAGCACTGCCATTTACTATTAACATTTTTGGTAACATTTAGCTAAATGATTTTCATGTGATATTTCCCTTTGGCATCAAACATTTCTCAAAGATAGGACAAAATATTCAGCAGAGAAGAAAGCATCTATATCCATAACAAACAGTAATGGGAAACCAAAATCTCTACAGTGACAGACCTCTCCATGGACATTTGTAGTTTAAACATTGATTGATGCAGTTGTGACCATATATGTAGCTGTTTTGACAGTGTTGGATGTACAGCTATTGAAAATCAAGTCTTAAACTTTAAAGCTCATAATTTGGTTGTTTGTCATAAACAATCAGTCCTGAACACCATGCAATGTTAAGATTCAAGCCAGCTATACATCAATTGTGGTTACAATTGTGTGATAACTATAGAGTGGGAAAGAAAGATTGCTAAATGCCTCATTCTTACTCACATATAAACAAAACTAAAATACATTTTTATTAGTATATTCCTTTGGAAAATATGCATTTACACTTTTTCCCCTTTCATTTTTTCTTTACGTCAGAGTAGGAGCTTTTAATCTTGCTATTAATTCTGCTAGAATTATTAATTCTCTTGACTGGTCTTATTCTCAGTTAGTATCCTGACTCTTCTCCTTCTTCCTCACTGGAAGGAGAAGAATAGAACACAAATCATATTTTAAAATATTGGAAAGGTCATAGCAGTATATTATACTTTTACTTTATAAAATATATGTTGCACTATAATTCTGAAATCTCATTTTAATAAACATTAATCTGATTTCAATGGTTAATCACTTTAATCAAATGAAAAATAAAAAGGAAAAGTTGGCACACCCATAACATTTTTTAGATGATAGCTTTATTGCATTCACCTTCAATTAAGCCACGTGGAAAAAGTAAAATTTAGGATAGCTGAAAATTCAGTGGAAGATCCAGTTTGCCAGCTGCATAGATGAGTTTCCTATCTGAGGTTCACAAATGCTTCTTAATGTTACAATACGTTAAGAATAAAGGAAATCCTATGGCAATCCTGATACTTAATGAGAGTAATATTGCAGAAGGAAATTCTGAAATTATTACCTCTTTGAATGATTCTTCCTACTTAGATGCAACTGTCTTTTTAAAAATTAGACTTTCCTTCTTTAATTTTCATAACTGAGTTTCCCTTTTAACCATAAAATTTGTCAGTTCTTGTGTCTGTCTTGAGCTTGAAAATTCATGTTCACTTCTTTTTACCTTTTTTTTTTTTCCCCCCTCCAGGTAGTCCAAAGCCAAAGGTCAGTCTGTGGGGAAGTGATACAGGATTAATGTGTCAGTAATTGTTCATCACCAGCTAACATGAGAAATAGCTGGACGGACAGAGTGCTGTCAGATGAGCTTCCAGCTAAAGCAGCTTTCAGCTAAAAGGGATTAAGGCTCAAGTTAAGCCTCTGACTGCCAGCCTGCGAATAAACTAGGAAAGCATACTTTCTTTGTGTGAATGTGCATACTATTTTCTCCCAATTCCAAATGTATTTTGATAAGTTCAAGTCCTCAGTAATACTTCTGGTGAATAAAGTTTGACCAATAGAAGGCAATAATCTGTTACTTGCTATAATAAAAGAGAATTATTGATTTTCTTCTGCTCACGCTGTTGATTAGCCTGCCATCGTTGCTGTGTCAGTACTCTGGGAGGAAAGGTGTGGATGAAACTGATAAAAAGCCTTTTTTTGTATACTTTCATGAAAATAATTTCTTTTATTGTACAATCATAAACTCTCATCACTGTGGCTTCAGTATACTATACAACTTCTATGAGGGCAAAAGAGCTGTTCAGCTGCATGCTTTTTTTGTCTGCTACCAAACATGTAGTAATGTGACGGAGACAGCACAAGTTACACAATGGATTTCAGACTTAAGCTGCAACATACTCTAAGCATCTCTTTCTGTGAGCATCACTGTAAGTGAAACATAAAACTGTCAAGCAATAAGGTCATCACAGCATAAGGCAACAGAGACCCATGCATGAAAACATGTTAAAGTAAAAAAGCCATAAAAGTGAGATGTGCATTTCTTATGCCCATTATATTTTAAGAGCTACACTATGATAGTAGGTATTCTTCATGTTCTGGACCATTTACTGAAATTAACTAACTAATCCTTGCAACACTCATGCTTTAGGATGAGTTATTTCAATCTGTTAGTGAAAGGTGGGTGAGAAGAATTTTATATACTGAAAAGGTGAACCAGGGTCCAGTGCTTGTGCAACATTGTCGAAATTAGTAAAAGATACCTTCAAACCTACTCGGAACTAAAGAATTCCTCGTCATTAACCTAGATTATATCTACCAGCCTACAATGGATTTATTTCTGTCAGATACGAATTCCTAAACATGTTTGAACTGCAGCAAAATAAAAAACCAACTTATCTTCAGCTGGTTTTGGAAAGTAAAAATAGTATTCGTAAAGGGGGGCAAGGGAGCAGGAGACCACTTAATGGACAATAAATATACCATAACTGTGGCTTGGTGTAATAGAATTTTTTAACAAATATGTGTAAACATACTATCTAAGATTAAAAACGTGTTAACAATTTCAATTAAAATTACTTGCAAAGATATAAAATTACTTGAAATTATATAAAAGAATCATCATTCAAAATCACATGATGTTTATTTTATATGTATGTGACTGACCAAAGAAACTGTGTGATCTGGGGGTCCAGATTAACACAGAAAGGAAGTAGCTTCTATTATACAACACATAAAGCTTAAACAAAGAAGAAAGAATCACATTTCATGTATGAATGGAGTAATTTTCTCACAACGTGAGTCTTATATTATTCATTACTCTGGAAATGAAAGATCTTTTTTTTAAAGTTTTTTTCTTTTTTTTTTTGTTTTCACATTCTGCATACATGGCAGGTATTTATGAAGAGTTTGTCCTCCATGAAATTATTGAAAACTTATGTTCCTAAAGAGGATAATGAGTCCTATATAAAGAAAAATATAGATATATATAAATTCAGCATCCAAAATCACCTTTATAGTTCACTACCCGTTATTTTATACTGGGTCTTCTTTACTTATCAAAAGCAATATATTGCATCCATAGAAAAGAGAACTAGTACATCTGATTACTGTTGGGAAAAAAAAATAAAATCAGAGCCTGAAAATTTGGCCCACAAAATATAAAATAGGTTTTTAAAAATTAAAATACTATGAAAAACATACAAATGGGAGACTGCAACATGAAAGTGTAACTTGGTAGATAAAAAGACAAAAAACTATTTCAAGAGCAAAGAAAGTGAGTTGGACTTTGAATAGTGAGAGTGGAGTTTTGAATCTGATATAGAATGTGAGAAGAAATGAATAGAGACATTCAGAGACACATGAAAAATTCTCACAGGCCTGAAAAGAAGAAACAGCCTAAGAATATTTTTTTCTCTGGGTTGCGGAGGTAGAAGATGAAAGAAGTAGGGCAAATTTGAAGGCATTTTAAATTAAATATTTAATATTCCCTCACTCACCTTGTGTGCAGAAGCAGAACAGATAGTGTGGCCAGTGCCAGATTTTCCAGAAACGCTGTTAGAGTACAAAAGTGCAGTAGAAAAATATTGCTATACAACCAAGTGTATAGCAAGTTTGTGAGACAGCCTTAAAAAGATGAAAAGCAATGGCTAAATGATATGTGCATCAAGCTAGGGATTTATTACTACCACCTTCTATGCCATGCACAGCATGACCCTAAATTGTTCAAGCTTATACGCTACAGTTTCAAACTTCTATGCTGAAAACAAATTAAATCATTTCACGCCAAAATTTGAACGATATGTTTAAGAAGAAGTGACAAAGTTTAGCAAAGCAAAACAATAGATTAACTGGTCTCAAGAACATGAACAGATACTTCTGAAGAAAATTATGAAAGCACATGGCTAGTTTGTTTAATTTAAGAATATTTGTCATGCCACAGAGACTGAGTTTTCTGTAATCATGGAGAATACCTAATTGTTCAAGACACAGCAACCAACTTACTTCCAAGATATAATTTCCAAGAATTAGAAAAATATAAACACAAACCTAGATGTATCATTTTGTGCCAGGTGTTGTGGTTAAATATGCTTGACTCTCAAGAACTTCATGACGAATACTAGAAGATGTGCAATAACAGCAACTGATTCAGTTTTTCCCCGACAGTGTAGTATCTGATGAATGTAACCTTTTCAGTTTTGTTAAGTGTTGTTGGATCATGCTGTTAATGAATGCATTTATTATTTGTACTTCTCTGAGAAGCTTGTTCAAATATGTTTCAGCCAATGCGTGGATTCACACTGTTTTCCTGTTCTCACCAAAGTGGATAAAATTGTTTAAACAAGAGAATAACAAAAATTGAATAGCAGAAGGTTTCCTCTCTTCCCCTTACCCTCTCATTACTGTTAAGAAGAGAAAAAATGTCATAATAACAGGAGAAAAGCAGAAGCAATAGAGTATCCTTTCTGAAAGAAATAGGGATAGTGTAGACGGTATGAGACAAATAAGAATATACATGAGACACTTAGGGAGACAATGGAGAGGAATGTAATGGTAAGGCTGAAAGACCAATAGCTCAGTATCCATTGTGGCAAACTAAAGGAAACATGAAGAATGTGAAAGTGCAAAAAAGATGGGAGGTGAGAGGGCAGAAGGGGAAGGCCATAGAATCATAGAATCAATAAGAAGAGTAGGAGAGCCAAAAATAAACTTATAGAAAGGCAGCAATGAACAGTATTTCAGATAACACTATGACAAGTAATAAGGCGGCAATCAATGTGGGACTTTAAAGATTGATTTACAGACAACCAAAAATGCAGCAATCAGTCTGAGGGATATGAGAAATTAATGTAATTAATAATGAGACAGAAATGAGTAAGACAAGAAAGGCATGAAATCTGATATGTGATAAGGCATTAGGCAATATGGCAAACGAAAGCTGCTGAAAGTTGTTCTTTTTGAGTTTAATGGGATTTTTTCACTTCCCTCATTTATACCTGGCAAAATTTAATCTTTAATATAACTTTCTACCTTCTTTGTAAGTGGTCAAAAGAGGCAGATGCAGAGCTGTTCTGGGAGCTGATAAGATAGGAGTTATAATAGAAGAACCACAGAAAGAATAGATGTCTTCAAAGACTGCTGTCCAACACCTTATCAAAACTGCTGCTTTACTAACATATATGATTAACTACAGAGTTAGTCAATAAAAATAATAAAAAGAGTCATAAAAGGCAAGAGATTGGATGTGACCAGGTGGAAACAGGGACACATTTAAAGAAGAGAGGATAACATGTATATAAAAAAACCCCAAACTGACATTTAATGTCAGGATTTTTCATAGAACTTAATTATTGTCTCTGATTATCAGAATTTAAAAGACTTAGAAAAGTTTTTACCTTGCTTGAAAGAAGACAACAATCCTAAGTGCCTGAATTCTCCACTGTGCTCTCTGTTGAACACCACTCTCACATGTGTATACACTTAGTTTTTCTGAAATTTAAAGTCCAAGTCCACAGGAAGCTGCTGAATCCTGGCACTAAATCAGTTTCCTTTGTCAGAAATAAGTAGCCCAACTCCTATTTAGAGAAGAAAAAAAAAATTAATAAAAGGTTTAACCTATGTACGTGTGTTTTCTTGGAAGATCTTTATCACCTGAAGCTGTCTAAAGACACTTGCAAGTCACAAATGTGGACACAGATGGATAGTAATACATTGTATACACTATCATATTCCACTTTTTATCACTCATAATCTCAAAATAATGTTCTGAGTTTCCTATAGACACAGCCCTAATACCTTCATGCATGTTTGAGCAGTGTTTAGTAACACATGTCCTATGCTTGTAGAAACTACTGCTGCAGAACTCATTAATGACTGTACTATATCCCTGGCTAAAAAATAAATCAAAAAAAATCAACTCAGGTGTTTGTTTTTCTGTCTGAATGAAGTAATAATAAATTAGTACTCATAATAAAGTGCAAATGGTGGGTTTGTATTGAAGATGCTAGCTACAGGTATGCTATACGTGGTAGGAAAACATGACAGAAAACAGAACACAAAATATACTGTCAATAAATACGCCATGTCATCTTCCTTCATTCTGTCTTAGAAGAGACCCCGTTAGTCTTGTATTTGAAACCTACATAGACAGAAAAATACAGTGCACTTTCTTACAAAAGGGACAAGGAAAACAGATTAAATCTCCTCATACATCTCTGACATTTAATTCGCTTGTCTGTTGGCTTGAAGGGTTCTGGAGCTGTTTCTTGCAAATGTGATTGCCTTCACATAGTTCACAGGTCAAAAGACCAGGAGTACTAAGTCTTGTTATTCCATACATCTTTTATCTAAATCTTTCATATGCAACTGGATCTGTCGTTACTGTGTTAGTCACGAATTTTCCTCAGGTGACAACCTGCCCTGGGGTTGCCAAAGAAATGCTTTAGATAGATTGTTATTTGATATTCTTAAACCATGTCTCCGTGGTGTCATCACTTCTCCACAGTTAGGGCTGCTTGAGCATAATCTTTATTCTATTATTTATTTTACTTTGAGTATATTACAGAAAACCTTCAGTGAATCTTGAGTAGCTGAGTACTTGAATTTACTCTTCTTCCAAGTCTGAGAGCTGTATTATGAAGAAGCCTGAGGTGCTGTTCCCAAGGATAGTTTTTGT
The DNA here is from genome assembly GCF_000703405.1 of Apaloderma vittatum. Taxonomy (NCBI): domain Eukaryota; kingdom Metazoa; phylum Chordata; class Aves; order Trogoniformes; family Trogonidae; genus Apaloderma; species Apaloderma vittatum. The sequence goes on from NW_009719778.1 coordinate 37,906, forward strand.
TATTAATCTCATTGAAGGGCTACACTGACATGGATTATATAAATATAATATTTCTGTTAATTCTTTTTGTCCTTCCATATATTACTATAGTATGAATGGCACTACCAGGACACGCCAATTTTATTAATTTTCAAAGTTTCACTCTTTGGGTAGATTATGTTAACATCTGTAACAGTATTTTCAAAGTCCTACTGTTCAACTAAATTGTGTTAACAATCATAACAGTATTTTCATAACTTCTCTTCCATCTATTGAGATCTTTGTGATGGAAAGATATATTTTTCATCTGATTTATTTATGTGGCAACTGCCATTTGCAAAACCCATATTTTCTCCAAGCGTAACACCCTTGATAACATCTTCAGGAACATCTGTGTATTAAATGTTTCTAGTTAGTTGAATAAACAGTGTTTTGTTCCCTTTTCTGATTTATTTCTCTTAGGAAGAACTGGTGGTGGACAGGTGATGGTTTGATGCTATTCTATTACAAAGACTGTTCACAAAGTTCTGTATGCCAACATTCAAAAGAAACAATCTATAAATGCTTCCTATTTAGAAATACAAATCTCCTTCTCCAGTGAGACCTCTTCTCAAAGGTAGCTCTATTTCCCGGCTTCACCCCAGAACTAGTTCTTGTTTCTCTTTCTCCTGTGGCTTTTACATAGCGGCATACATAACTGCAAACACATCTATTCTGCACCTTCCTTTATTATTAATAATCAATTACCAGGGAATCCCTGTTCCTCATACAGCTTAAGTACTCATCAGCTGTATAGGGTAGTCCATCCCTATGGCAATGGCATCCACTTTTCAGCTATCAGTGTACTAAAGTAGATTTAAATAGTCCTTCTACTTAACTTGAAAGAACGAAGCTTCCTGCAGATGTTTGTCATGTCTATGACTGTCAGTAGAAAAAGAACACCACACCAGTAAATACACAGAATAGATGTCCTGAATGTGTGTTATATGGAGTTGGCTCCAAACATGACAGAGTCTTTGGTGTGAAAATTACTAGAAAACCATCCTGACCCGAAGTCTATAAATAGAGTATAAAGGTAAGGTAATCATGGTGGTGCTAATGTGGCTTGAAATGGAAAAAATAAAGTCTAAGGGAAGTTAATCTATTACTCAGAACAAACTCTCCTTCTTAAACTAATTTAAAGCAAAGTTTAATTCATTCATGCATTGGAGGGATTTATGTGTCTCTATCACAAATCAGTTAGATCTTTTATGTCTGTACTTGCAGACTAAAAAATACTTACATGTTGTCACTTGTAAAAGTGTTTATGTTTAGCAAGTGTCCGTATGATAACAATGCATCAACTTTCAGTATAGTGATGTAATATGAATAATACCTTGTATTAAAAATGCAGAGAGTAAGAAATAAAGAAGAGATTATTTACCTAATTGACTAGCATGATAATTCCCACTTGTATAAGAGTGTCTTCACTCAATTCATTACTAGTTTCTGTTCAGTGAAGGACAAGGAGTGAGTAAAGTACAGCATACCCTTTCCAAGTTCTTTCTAAGCTCACTAAGAAGCTTGTCTCTTTCCGTTAGAAATATAGCACAAGATGCAGTCAGTTATTTCCCAATGGGAAAATGAAAATACAGTTCTTTCTATTCAGAACAATGGCAGGTGTGAAAATAGTATTTCTACATTTAGCAGTCACATGCAGACAGATAAGTTCACTTTCCAGTTAGATTTCTAATAAACACATATACATATTGACTATATTGACCTACTAATGTAATGTTTAATAAAGAAATATAATTACAATTCTGTTAGTCTTCCCTTCCTTTTCTTGCCCAGCATATGCTCCAGAAGATCTAAAGGAAAAATGGTAATTTTATTCGCTGTTGTTTTAAAGTGGCAGTTACTTTACAGTCCTTTAAAACAACAGTATTTTAAAACCCTTCTGCCTCAAGTTGCACATTTTACATACTCATTACAAGGTTTTTCTGGACAACCTGTATCCTTCTATACTTCTTTCCTAATGGAGTAGTTAGTGAATCCTAATTTTAGACATCCTGACAGCTCTCCTTTTTGTACAAAGAAAGCTTCTGTCCACTGGTCTTTCTGAATTTCGGTTCCTTCAACAGACCCTCACCACAATACCTTCTTTGTTTTCTTCTTTTTTTCAGTATTCAGCGATGTTCATCACTTTGCATAGTGGAATAGATTTACACTTCTTTGATACAATACACTATTTTTTTCATAAAAAAATTATATCTTTCTTTATTAGTATCACAATCACCTGAACTTAGTCTGTTTATGTCAATCAATTTATAATTTTGCTCATGAACTTTCAGATTTTTCTTTCTATTCCAAATATGTTTTCTAACAGTATGTGGATTTTTGGACCAAAAGTATAAGAAAATTTTGTCAACAGGTCTTTCAATTCTTAGTTATATTTCTCATTACTGTTGTTTTCTTCTTATGGCCATATGCAACTAGTTTTGTTCACAGATCCTTTTCCTTTTCATTATTCTTCTCCCCCCAGCATACAATCTTTACTATCAGTAAATCTGGACAAAGTATCACATGTATTCCATTTTTAAATCAGTTCTGTAACTTATTAAAATAAATTAATAGGATGATTTTTTTTTTTAAAGCATATTTTTAAGGGCTTTATCCAAATGCCTCAAACACTGGCAGGCTAGTGTCGCCAACCACTTCTCCAGGGAGCTTATTCCCAAGCTTGTCTACCCCTATTGAATAAGAAATATTTCCTAATGTCCAATCTAAACCTCCCCTGGCATACCATTGAACCATTCCCATACACTCAGTCACTAGATCCCAGTGAGAATGGTTCAGCACGTCTCCTCCTAAGGAAGCTATAGAGTGTCCTTTCTGGACACTTTCAAGCACCTTAACATCCTTCTAAAATTGTGGGGCCCACAACTACATACAGTGCTCAAGGTGAGGCCACATCACCACTGAATATAAGAGAATGATTATGTCTTTTGACCCGATGGTCATGCTATATTTGATGCACCACAGGATGGGATTTGCCGGCTTGGCTGCAAGGTACACAGCTGACTCACATTGATCAAGAAGGTCTCAGGGTGGTATTTTTCAGTTGTTCATTGTTTATTAGTTTGGGTTTGTTGTGGGGTTTTTTGTTTGTTTTTTTATTTTTTTGAAAGGGCAGCTGTACTTCATTGTTGTTGTTGTGGTGGGTTTTTTGTTTGGTGGTGTGGGGTTTTTTTGTGAAATGAAGCCTGATTTCCTCCTTCACTTTTGGAAATTTTCGTCTGTCACCAGCTGATACAGCCCACTTCTGGATCTACGATATTTTGGTATTGGTATAAGATTTAAATATTATAATCATCACAAAATTTAACACTCTGTTTGAGGTTTTGGAGGTTTTTTTTAGTTTTGCTTATCTTTCAGATGAGCAGTTAGAACAGAGTAGAATAGAATAGAATAAAATTTCAGTTGGAAGGGACCTACAGCCTTCTCCTTCATCCATCATTTGAATGAATGAAAATAAAGATATTTTAGTTACTATGGTGAAAGTTTTGCCTAGGTGCTTACTATGGCAGTACAACAAGACCATGCAATCATGAGTTAATTGAATAACTTTATTTTTCAAGGGTTTTTGGTTTGTTTGTTTATTTTTCATTAGTGGAGGATTTATATGCTTATTTGTGTGTTTTCTAACCCTAAGAACTATTCATTCTCAGATGTCTGGAGTTTTCAGACCAATACAGAAAAAAAGAAGTTATATTAAATAAGAACGCAGATAATTTTGGAGAAGGCATCTGGAAATTGGAAGTATTTCTAGGAGCCTGCTAAAAGCTATTTACTTCATGTAATTGACTAAATCAGACAGGTGTATTTGCATATTTTGATATAGTCAAAGTGTAAACAGATTTAAAAATTTACAGAGTCAAAGTCTCCAACTGCATTGATTTTCTCAGCCAGGAAACTACATTGTCGTAGAAAAACACACTATCATCTCCAGTGTTTTTGGTTTTTTTTTTCGACAAAGTAGAAATACTAATATTCAGACATCACTTCTCAAAGAATAGGGAAAAGTATAAATATGTTTGGTAACAGGGCAGTGGTTAGTTTACCTGCCAAGATAGCAAATGCTTTTACCTTTTTGAGTCATAACTAAACCAGCTTAACTGAGAAAAAAAAAATGTCCAGATTGGAGTAAAAGAATTGCTTGCCAAAGTTACATGAACAGGAGACTGTAGGCATTGTTTCAGCAGAGAAGCACATCCCAAACTCAGAATTGCTGTTTTTTCCTTGGTAGGTGGTCAACAGAACAAGAAAAATTTCTGAATGAACTTTCTCTGTGACCGTGTGGTGTATTCTGGGTGCCATAACTGAATTTCTCCATGAGCTTTACTTTAATCTGGCTTGCATTGCATGATTTTCAGTACAAATAGACAAGAACAAGAAATACAGCTGATCTGCAAGCTGAGTCTTTTGAAGATGCTAGCAAATATCATAATTCCTAATATCTCTGATCACACTCAGTGACAGAATAAATCCTGACATTCGATGAAATGTATGAGACTTAGTAGCACTAGGAGAAATCATTATCAGCATTATCAGACCAGGAAGGCTCACTGCTGTTCTACAAAATGCTCCTAAATTTGGGGCAACCAACAGAGTTTGTCATTCCAGAATATGGTCACACCAACAGAGATGTGTTTACTGATCTTGTAGCACAGGTACGGTGGTGCAACACTTCTTGTTGCTTTTCTTTCACACAGCAGTAGGAAGACTGAAAGCAGTTTTGCAATATCAAAGTGTTCTGTGTCAGTAAACTTGATGTGGCTTGAGATGAGTAAGTGAAAAATGCTTTAATTGCATGACAGATGTTTAGAAAGCCTGGCAGGTCCTTAAAGAATACTCCCTGTGTTTGAATACCCTCCTGTTAAATCACAAAGACACAGTGTAACCCATTCAGTGAGTATTGCACTGAAGCTGGAGTTTCTTTATGATTGTCTGAGATAGCTTTATTATTTGGTTTGTGGTGATCAAAAATTTGAAATAGCAGTTTCCACAGAGTCAGACATTATGAAGATACTTTAAAAGGAGTTTCAAATAGAAACAAATGAATCAGCAAAGTATTTGGAATTCACAAAGTAAGATGTTTCCGTGAAGTTTGCTGGAGAAACATGAAGTGTTTAGGCCTGTCTTTTGGATATCAAGTTTCAGTTTCCTGACCTTTTTCAATGTCTTATAGTGTTGGTAGTCTAGGCTAGGAGGTTGGCTCCTAAACGAGAATGATGACATAAACATATGTGTTAAACCTACCATAACACTGCAGGAGTATTCAGCAGTATTGATGTTTAATTGGTTTACTTTGAAATTAAATAATAAATTCAGTTTGCCTAATAATTATTTGCATGAGGCTCCTGTAGTGGAGAATATACAGCCTGTGTACATCACAGGTCCAAGTAAGACGATGAACAAAGAAAATACTTCTTCTGGGTCATCTCATTGTTCTGCTAAAGGGATTTCAGGACTACAGATGTAGGGGCAGCAATAAAAAGAAAACTGAAAGTTTGTATGTAGCTTGGCACAGAAATTATTGAAAGTAATTTCTCTCTTCTGTTTATTTATATGCCACAGAAGTTAGTAGCAATGTCTTGTATACAGGTTTCTTTCAGGTTGCAGCCAAGTTTGATCAATGTAGAAAACCTAAAGATGGATATTTTTACACTAAATTATCTCAGCGCAGAGTTAAACATAAAGGAGAGATATATACCTATGAAACTTCTTTGTGAAACCACGTGGCTGTCTTAGTGACAATACTGACTTAAGGTAGCACCAGTGGCTTGACATTTTCCTGTTGTGTATTGTCCTCGCTAATAAGCTCAGAGGAGAATATCCATATTGTATGGTCCCCGTGTGTTGCCTGATCAAGTCGAGAGGTGGCATCCCTGGCGGCAGGGAGGCTGGATTAAAATGGTCTTTAAGGTCCCTTCCAGCTTAGGCCATTTGGGAAAAAAAAAGAAAAAAGAAAAAAGAAAAAATTTCTTGTGTGTCAGGAGATGAAGAGGGGGAAAAAAGAAGGCCAGGGAATTGTATATATTTGCACGCAGAATTAGTGGCAAAATTAATGCCAGTAAATGATGTCCCTGATGGTGGAGATAGTGAGGCTTTCATCATTGTTCTTCATGGAAGGGCTGCTTTGGGTAGTTAGATTTCAGTTTGAAATAGCGACATTTCACTCCTCGTTGTTTTAAATAGAAAAGTGATTGTACAGTTATGGAAAATTACTTTCAGAGCTATTCTTAAACTTCAGACGTAGATTACTTGAAAAAAATGTGTAAGCAATGCCTTTAGAAGTACATCCGAAGCCTATTCATAGAGTGAGCTCAAGATCACAAAGAAAGGATTTAAAAATTATCCTAATGCACTGTTAAATCTTTGAAATGCAAAACTGGGACCTGACTTAAATAGGATGAAGATAGATGCCTGCTGAGGAGTTTTCAATAATTTATGTCTAAATAAGATTCAGACATCAGGTGCTGCTGAAAACCCAGTTAAGTAACAGTACAAAACTTCAAGTATTCAAATAACTTTAAAAATCTGTCTTTCATTTTGCCAGAGCGGAAAAGTGTCCATGTCCTCACAGTATATGGATGCATCGTACAGGATTACCATATTTTTACAGAGCTCACAGAGTGGAAAGGAAAAAAGTGACATCAGAAGTTCTCTGTTGTCTCAGAGCCAACTTTATCCTTACATTGGTAGCTCTGCATGATGCTTTGTTAGTGCAAATGGAATAACATGATGAAGCTGCAGTTGTTCTGTTACTGTTAGCACAGCTCAGAAAAGGTTAAATGGGCAACTGCCAGATTGTATGTGTCTGCATCCCAAGAGGAAATTTAGGACATGGAAGGAGGGAAAGTACTTAATCTTCCTTTCTCCTTTTCTCTTCAAACATAGACTTCACATCTGTCCCAAAACATGCATGACAGCTGTATAGATATACTGCTCCCTAGCAATAATCTTCCACTTTCTCAGGACAAGATCCAATATTTCATGTCACTCTGTAAACAGTACCAAAGGTAAATAGTAAAGTGACCTTTGTTCTCTTAGCTTTTTCATCTACTTATATACGTCTCTTACACTCCCTGAATTTTAACCTAAATCATATTTTACACAGCAAAGTTCAAGTTTTGCAATGAATGAGACAAAATCTGAACTAGTGGTTTTTTGTATATTTGAAAGGAAATGTGGGAAGCCTAAGATATTTTCTCTCATTTTCTGTAGAAAATGAAAACAAAACCAGAAACTACAGCAGAGCTGCGAGATAATTCTTAAGATGCAGCATTAAGCATATGGTAATACTGGTTATTTAAAGCTTGGTGATATCACTTGTACAGTAGTACATAAAGTTCATAACACTAGTACTCTTGTACTCTTTACAGGAGTAGTAGTAGTAAACAATGGTTTTATTTACAAGGTGCTGCTGTCTGCTAGGTGCCATACAAAGCCAATACCAGTGGTTCATTTCCTAAGTAAACAAAGCTCATCCAAACCTTATCTTGTGTCAAGCTGAGAAAATTGAGATAGCAAGTTCTTGCCAATTTCACAGATTTTCAGTCATATGGGGCAGTTGCATCCTCCCAAACAATAGGTCTTTCAAAAGACAGGACACCAAAAGATCTGGTAACAGGCCTGCTCCAAGGACCTGGCAAGAACAGCCACTGAGGCCTGACGAGACCCGATGACTTTGTTTACCGAGTCTTTTGTGCACTGGCTCCCGAGATAATTAGAAATTGACCAGAGCCAAGCCTCGACTCAGGTATAAATGGGCCCCATCGGAGAGCCAATTGGAGCCAGTCCTCCTCAGAGCACCTGGTCTGTAGCCAGGGTCACCCCTCCCCTTGGATCAGCACGCTGCCCAAAGAAAATTCGGGGTATTGAGAGTGCCCACTGCCCCCTGCTGGTGAGCGAGACTTCCTAATATATCTTGGAGAGGGCCCTTGCCCCCGCTCAAGGTGAGTGATTTGCTGGGTACCCTTGAGTGAGGGATTTTCCCTCTTTTAGTGAGTGAGTGTGTGCACATTTTTGGTCATATTTCTAGAGGAATACTCGCAAATTCCTAAATCCAGTTGTGTAGTGATAATTACCAACTTCATCCGAATCTATAGTATACTTGTCTGTCAGAGTGCGTGGTGTTTTTTGGGTTAGAATAAATTTTGACTTTTTCTAGCAGCCCTGTCTGTTTCTTCTGGGTGCTCCCACAACACCATATGTGTGTATGAATGTGTTTTGTCTTCAGAGAACGTGCAGCACAAATCACTATATTCAAAACTGAAATAATGTTATTTGCAAGATATGGTGCTTCTCTGCACCTTCTATACTGTAGAAGTTTTTTTCCAGGAAAAAAATAACCTAGGAGTAAGTAATAAGTAGAAAACGTGGCACAAGAATGTAATCATGTCACTCTTCAAGACACACTTGGGTGCCAGATGTCAGCTCTGAACGTGCCTTACATGATTGCAGGTCATCAACAGTGCTTTAAGCACTTTCTGAAAGACATATATTTTTCATATTGCTACAAATACAGCCTGGTAAATGCTTCAGCACCAAATCTGCAGTTCATTCTTTGTGGGATGAAGATTATAGGCTTTGGCAGTAGCAGAGATATAACATTATCCATCACGGAAATATCTTTCTTTCATCCTATTTTTAAAATCAACTCTTTAATAAGTTACAAGGACTATCTTGAGAGTAAAGGCTGAATATATTTTTTCTAGTAAAGTAAAAATATAAATAAAATGTTACATTATCATAATTGTTGGTTGATTCTTAAAGCCCTAACAGACATAAAGACTTTTAACTTTTTCAGTATTTTTTGATGACTAAATTCTGAACCATGACCTGTAGCAGGCATGGCATTTAGAGTTTCTGAATGCTAGACAAATATTGATATGGACTGAAAGGGTTAGAATCAAAATAAAATTAAAAATAAAAAGTTACCACATTTTCTTACTTTGGCAGAACATGTTTGATGGGTAGGAGCAGCCCACTTGAAAGAGATCTGTAAATGAGAAACTGCTAACTGAATCTTCATGAAACTCTCTCCCAGAATGTGGAGAGGTTGTTTGTGTAGCTCTTTTAATTTCCTTCAGCTTTCTTATAGTCCTTTGCTAGTCCCTTTCTCATTCCATTCTGCCTTTTTCTGTTTATTTTTTCACAGTAATTATTCATGCAGTGCCATTTCAGAAATGTCAGTTTTAGACCTTGCTAGAGAGGATCTTAACTCAGATTGTGTCACCGAAGAGTACAGTGAAGCTTCAGTTATAGTTCTAGAATATTGCTTAGCCATTGGGACGTTTTGTCGAAATGCTAAATTGATAAAGTTAGGTGCATGTCTGCATCAAGAAGTCTGTTTAAAATGAGTGAAACAAAGACATGAGTGAAAATTTGTGTGGGGGTTGTTTTGCAGAAGCAGTTACCTAGTTTACTTCTATGATTATCAGATAATGTGGTTATTATTCAGCTTGAGTGAGATACAATAGGTCATCCTCCAGGAATGAAAATCAAATGGAGATGGAGGTAGGAAAGGCCAAGTGCTTTTCTGAGTTTGTTGTGGCTATGGATAGCCTGCATTAGCCTCTGAGAGACAATGCCTGAAAGTCATTGAGACAACTGAGAAATGGTACCACACAAAAAGAGAAAATTTTTACTTTGTCACTGGAAAGGGTAGGTACCAGCTCAAAGCCAGCACACTAGACATAATGTCACCTTGTGGAAAATCTCCTGCTTGTGGAAGAGAAATGGAAAATCAGAAATAATCTTGTATCTGTTTAAGAAAGGAGATATGGCTGTACAAGAGATAGACTGGTGAAGCCAGGCTCTGCCTTCCTTGAAGCAGAAGTGGGAGCACTCACCAAAAAATACCCAAGATCATGGGGCCCCTGTATCCCATCCCTGTCAGGCGAAAGACAGAAGACTAAATGAAAAGGGTGAATGAAGGAACGTTCATGATCAGGGAGGCAGGCGAACTCTCACCTTGTCCCTCCAGGTGCCTCTGAACAACAGGTATGTGACTCTGGTTGAAGAATTTTCTGTAATAGTGTATGTTGTGTGTTGTGTTGTTGTTTCTTTCTCTAATTGCAATAGTGCATTCTTCCATTATATCCATAAAACCTGCATTGTGATGCATTAGACCTGTAAGTGTAGTTCTAATAAACTAATAGTTTGAATCTTGCAGTGAAGTCCGTGTGTTGGACCTGTGAGTGAAGTTCAAATTGATTACTTGTTTGAACCTTGTAGTGAAATCCATGTATTGGACATATAAGTGAATTTCAGATAGATCTCTAGCTAGAACCTTACAGTGAAGTCTCTCCGTCACACATAGTCAGGACCCTGAATTTTAGGAATGCAAACCTCCAGCTCTTCAAGAAGTTAGTTAACAAGACCCCTTGGAAAATGGTCCTCAAGGGAAAAGGGAGTAGAACAGAGTTGGCAGGTCTTTAAGGACGCTTTCTGAAGAGCACAAGAGCTCTGAATCCCCAGGGGTAAGAAATCAAGCAAAGAAAGGAAGAGATCAGAATGGCTGATTCAAGACCTGTTGGTGAAACTAAAAGACAAGGAGAAACCGCACAGTCAGTGGAAGCAGGGACCGGTATCCTGGGAAGAGTATAGGGATGCTGCTTGGATGTGAAGGGATAAGGCCGGGAAGGCCAAGGTGTGGCTTGAGCTGAACATGGCAAGGGCTGAAAAGTATGACAAGAAGGGCTTCAGCAGGTATGTTGTTATCTTTTCCAGAAAAGGAAAGTTAAAGAAAGTGTATGTCCCCTTGATGGGCAACAATGGCAAGGTACTACCAGCAGAAAAGGAGAAATCTGAGGATCTCAACATTTTGCCACAGTCTTCACTGGCAATCTCTCTCCTCACACATTCTGTATTGAAGGACCACACGATGGGGACCAATGGGAAAAAGTCCTGCCCATTGTAAGTGAAGACAAAGTTTGTGACCACCTGCAGAACCTGAACATACACAAGTCAATAGGATCTGATGGGATACATCCCAGAGTCCTGTGAGAATTGGCTGGTGTAGTTGCTAAGACACTCTTCATGATATCTGAAAAGTTGTGGCAGTCAGGTGAAAAGACCCTGGAGACTGGAAAAAGGGAAACACTACACTAATTTCTAAAAAGAGTAGAAAGGAGGATCCAGGAAACCATCAACTTGTCAGCCTCACCTCTGTGCCTTGGAAGATCATGGAACAGATCCTTCTAGAAGCTCTGCTAAGGCTCATGGAGGACAGGGATGCGATTCAAGACAGCCAGCATGGCTTCACCAAGGGCAAGTCCTGCCTGACCAGCCTAGTGGCTTTCTACAACGGAGTAACTGCATCAGTGGACAAGGGAAGAGCAGTGGATGTCATCTATCTGGACTTCAGCAAGGCCTTTGACACGGTCCCCACAACATCCTTCTCTCTCTAAGCTGGAGACATATGGATTTCATGGGAGGACTGTTCAGTGGATAAGGAATTGGTTGGATGGTCACATCCAGAGGATAGTAATCAAAAGCTTGATGTTCAGGTGGAGGCAGGTGACAAGTGATGTCCCTCAGAGGTCCGTGCGGTGACTAGTGCTGTTTAATAAGCTCATTAATGATGTAGACAGAATTGAGTCCATGCTCAGCATGTTTGCTGATGACATCATGATGAGTCATGCTGTTGATATGCTAGAGGAATGGATGTCATCCAGAGGGACCTGGACAAGCTGGAGAAGTGGGTCCATGTGAATTCCATGAGGTTCAACAAGGCCAAGTGCAAGGTCCTGCACCTGGGTCAGGGTGGTGGATAATGTGATAGAAAGCATCCCTGCAGAAAAGTAATTGAGGGTGATGGTGAGCAAAAAGCTGAACATGAGTCAACAATGTGTGCTTATAGCCCAAAAGGCCAATAGCATCCTGGGCTGCATCAAAAGATGCGTGGCAAGCAAATCGAGAGAAGTGATTCTGCCCCTCTACTTTATTCTGGTTATACTTCACCTGGAGTACTGTGTCAATATCTGAAGTCCTCAGCACAAGAAGGATGGACACCTCTTGAAGCAGTTCCAGAGGAGGACCACAAAAATGATCAGAGGTCTAGAGCACCTCTGCTATGAGGACAAGCTGAGAGATTTGGGGTTGTTCAGTCTAGAAAAGAGAAGGCTCCGGGGAAACCTTATATCAGCCTTGCAGTACCTGAAGGAAATCTACAAGAAAGCTGGTGAGGAACTGTTTGCAAGAGTGTGTAGCAGTAGGATAAGGGGCAATGGTTTTAAACTGGAGCAGGGTAGATTTAGATTAGATGTTAGGAAGAAGTTCTCACCATCTCTCTATGAAGGTGGTGAAATGCTGGAAGAGGTTGCCTAGAGAGGTGGTGAAGGCAGCATTTCTGGAGACATTCGAGGCCAGGCTTGAAGGGGTTCTGAGCAACCTGATCTGGTTAAAGACACAGGGAGGTTGGGCTAGGTGACCTGTAAAGATCCTTTCCAATCCAACTCATTTTATATTTCTATGATTCTATGTTTCTATGATTCTATGATTCTAAGATGTGATGTAACAATGGTAGAAGAAAAATGATTTCTCATTTTTTTAATGTTTTCCTAACAGAAAGGGGGACAAGTATGAAAGTACTAAAAAATCCCTAATCTAAAGTTGCAGACTTTTAAAAATTTTATATTTCCAGTAGGAAAACACTGACTTTCCTTAGACATTGTTGTTATCTAACTGGGAAAAGAAGGGAGGCAAAACCACGGGGGGGCAAGTGTAATTTCTAAACCAAAATGTAACATACAAACCATCAGCACTGAGACGAGAATTGTTCTCTTTTTCTTCAGATGAAGCTGTAGAGAAATTAAAGTTTTTGCACATGAGGACCTGAAATGAGAGTCAGCCCTTTTTTTTTTTTTTTACATGGGGAACAAAAATCTCATATACCATTGAGTGTCTTTTTTGTTTTTGTTTGATTTTTGTATTTTTTAGAGTTCCAGTCCTGACTACTTGATGGATTATTGTGTCAAACATATTTTGCAACTGACTTTCCTCTGTTGTAAACTAAGGATACTCTTTCAAGCTAAAGGCAATTTCCTGGATTAAGGCAGTAACAGTTTTAGCCCAAATTTAGCATAATAAGCACACTTACATTCAGCTGTCTTTCTGAGAGGTAGGGATTACAAAAGGCTTGTATGCAAAGGTTGCTCCCGTTTGGATAATTGCATTCATGCAGTTGTCAATTCAGAACTGATCCATTTCTAGCATTGTTAATGAACTATGTAATGTAATACTTTACTTGTTTTTAGAATACCAAGCGTAAACCACAATTTTAAAAGACAACATTAACAGAGCAGTCACTGTTTTCTGTGAAAAGTAATGTAGTGAAGAGACTTTTTTCTTTCTCTTTCATGTTTATTTATGTTACTAAGCAGATTCAGATGCCATATATGCTCTACAGATATGCCTTTCCCATGTGAAACTAAAAAGACCAGGTCACAGCATTGCTACTGCTTGCCTACACCTACATGGAAATTCCAGTGCTTTTAGTTGAATTAAAATATTACATTATAGTCCACAGCTGAAAGCTCCGTGCTCCTTGTTGAAATTTATTTTTCTTACTGACGTTTTTGTTTTACTTTCTGATTTTCCTTTCAGATTGTCAAAAAAACTATCGTAACTTATGGAAGAAAGTAGTGAAATTTTTCATTTTATTTATCAAAACAACCTGGAGTATTTTTCAGAAAGACTGGCAACGCAAATTTATATGATTTCAGTATAACTTTTAGAGAGCTATAGCATGCTATAGATGTTTCCATAACTTAAGGCACGCAAGAAAAATAAATTAGGATATTTACTTTCATCTGGGTCTCTAGAAGAAAAAGATGGCCAGTTGAGTACTTAGCCAACTTAATGCTGTTTTATTCGTGTAAAGACCAAAAAAACCCACAAACTGCAAGAAGAAAGTTAACAGATGCCTGTTTATTGTATAGAGATAGATCAAAATGAATGTTTGCATTTGTAAATTCAAAGTGCATGCTCCACCTTAAAAGAAAACACATTTGTGTCACTTGAAATGAGAAAATAAATTTATTTTAAAAGATAAGTGTTCAATTTTGGTCTCACTGGAGACAAAGAATACTATTGTTTCCATGAAGCATTTTGTAACACATAAATGTAAAACGGCAGACCCAACTTGCAAGCATTATGCAAACAGAAGCAGAAATTAAATTGAAAGAAGACATCTTCATGTATTAGAAAAATAAGGGTAATAAGACATTTTACAAGTTGCATCATATACACATGACAAAAGTGCTAGGCTGTTGTAATTTGTAAAAAGTGCTATGGTCTCCACAGTTTTTTGGATGAAAGTGTATTCATACTGTAAATGCCCTGAAATATGTCGATATTGAAGACAGATGCAATAAGAAATTGGTATTGTGTTAAGAGAGTGGAAATGCCATTCCTGGCAGGGGAACAGCGTGGGAGAAAGTCAGGAAATATGTTTGTGGGAGGACAACACAAAGGAAGTGAGAGGGCAAGCAGAGGTGACTTTTTTATTATTTTCTGTTGGTTTCCCTGGGAGAAACATCTGGACTGAGCCCCCCCGAGTAGCTCTGGTTTTGTGTGGGTGATGGTCGGTTTGTTTGCTTCCTGCAGCCTCGGTCCAAGCAGGGTGTGCAGCATCCTACTGCTCCAGGGCAGCGGCTAGGAAGCAAGAGTGACTAGGTTATGTGGAACAACATGCAGCTGGCCAGGAAGTCTGTTTCTAAAAGTCCTTCCACTTTCCCAGAAGAAGCTTAGTTGCTTTGTATGGTGACCCCCAGTGCCTCTGCTGCTGCTTGAGGTACAAAGGCACCCTCCTGTCATGCTCCTGACAGTGCGCCTGGCTCACTTTTCTTAGGGAAAAGTGCCTTGCTTGTTAATCACCCTCCTATCTCTGCTTTCTGTTCATTAGATGCTCCAGCTGACTAACAATGCAGAATAGACTTATACCACAGCATTTACAAAAGCGTATTATATTCCTATGTGAAGTAGTACATACATCTGAACAAACAGAAGTATACTATGTATTGATGATAGAGATAGCTTAATAGAAATGTGTCAATTCTACTTTCTGTATTGTCAACCATCTCACCACAGTGTTGAGGCTCCCAAAGTAGGTGATTTGGTGTTTATTTTAATAATGTTCCTGTGAATTTTTACTCATCAGTTTCAGAGTTGAGGAGAGGCTTAGCCTATTTGCCTTGCATTGCAATGCCATCGGTTGTTATAAATACCTTTGAATTATGTAGACAGGTAACATATCCTTCGAAAGGTGTTTTCTTGCAAAAAGAATTACAAGTTTCAATATCACAGATTTTCTTAAGCCGATCCTGAGATATATCACCAGTGTTCTGGTAGACAATGCCGTCAGCACTTGTGAATGTGCTTGTCCCAGTGGTGCCCAGGGTCGTTACGGGTTGTGGAATCTCCTGATGTTTCTGCAGAGCACAGAGGAACACTCT
>NW_009719778.1:53421-71707 GCF_000703405.1 Apaloderma vittatum
TGGGGTAAAAGCTGGGAGATAGCATAAACATATAAAGTGAAACATGCTTCAGAGTGCATGTTGGTGGGAGGTGGTAGAAATAGCTGCAAAAATGAGGACTGAGATACAATGTATGAGTGTTGGGGTGGAGAAAAGCAATTCAAGAGAAGAGATAGAAAGATTTATGATACAAGTTGTGGGCAGTGAGGGTGGCTTTGGTGAACAAAGAGATCTGTTGCTACTCTTGGATCCCAGCATTTTTTTGCTGAACTGTAATTCAGATTACCTTCTATCTAAACTATAGCTCTCTCTGGATGACAGAGACTGCAAAGACATAGACCCTGGTGAGGTCACTTTTTTCATTGTGATCCCAGCTGAGATTCTCCTATATAGTATATCTTTACATACTTCTTCAGTAACTTAAAAAAAATACATCAGTGCTTTTCATCTTATAATTAATGTGGCAATAGTTCAGTTCTCAGCATGGACACCTGTGCAGAGGGAAACCATTGTAGAAGGAAAAAATCATTACAGGAATGGATTTAAATGATTTTATCTTTTTATTTTCTTTTTTACCCTCATTATTAAAGAAAAAATCTAGAAGCAGAGAAATAATATATAAGATAATGAAAAATTCTTTCATGAGACTATTTGAATGATAATAGTACAATGAAGCAGTATTATGAGAGTGGCTTTATTACAAACAGTAATGTGAGGATGAGTTTGTATAAATGGACGTTGAACTACCTGAAAGGAAGTTGTACTACCTGAAAAGAGGTTGTACTATCTGAAAAGAGGTTCTACTACCTGAAGGAGGTTGTAGTGATGTGGGTGTTGGTCTCTTCTCAGAGAGTAAGCAGTGACAGGGCAAGAGGAAATGGTATCAGGTTGCACCTGGAGAGGTTTAGATTGGATATTAGGAAAAAATTCTTTACTGAAAAAGTGGTGAAGCATTGGAACGGGCTGCCCAGGGAAATGGTGGAGTTACTGTTCCTGGAGATGTTCAAAATACATATAGTTATGGCACTTTTGGACATGGTTTGGTGGTCATAGTGGGCTTGGTTTGATGGTTGAACTTGATGATCTTAGAGGTCTTTTCTAACATAAGTGATTCTATGATTCTATGAAATACGGCCAACAACTGAAAGGAGGTGGTAGCTAGGCAGATGTTGATCTGTTCTCCCTCGTGGCGAGTGATAGAGTAAGGAGAAATGGCCTTAAGTTGTGCCAGGGGAAGATCAGGTTGGATATTAGGAAGAATTTCTTTACTGAGAAGAATGTCAGCCATTGGAACAGGGTTCCCAGGGAGGTGGTTGAGTTGCCAAACCTGGAGGTGTTTAAAAGCTGGGTAGATGTTGTGCTGAGGGACATGGTTTAGCGATGTTGATAAGGGTTAGGACAAAGGTTGGGCTTGATGATCCTGGAGGTCTCTTCCAACCAAAATACTTCAGTCATAGGGCTCAAGTATTTGGACTATGGAGTCTGTTTGTCTTCCCGAGAATTATCTTGTCATGTTCTATATCACCAATTAACAAATTTTCTTCATGACTCTAAGCAGTATCTGATCTTCTGTCTGTCATTCAGTGGCAAACAATTATTCTAATTAAGCCATATGTTGAGAATTCAAGAGAAAAAGTATGTGGTTAATTTTCAGCATGAAAACTTACGTTGGCCCAATCTACCTTTAAAGCAAACTATTTTTAATTTACACCTTTGATAAGCCTCTTGCTATTAATTAAAGGCTAATTCTTCAAATATGCAAATGTAAAACTGTTAACTGTGTTGGCAAGAATATTTCTGTTTGCAGCAGTGAGTTGAGACGCTAGGCAAAAATAAAAAAAATAAAAAGAGAAGAAGAAAATCCAGACTGAGTTCCATGGGAATTTAAAAGGTTTCTGGGCTACTTATGTGCAAATGAAGGTATTTAATTGTAAGGTGTCCTCAGTGATAAATGGTAACAAAAATATGCTTGAATAAATTCCCCATTATAAAATGAGAAATTATGCCATGACTTTGCCCTTTTCATTGCTCCTTGAGAAGGTGAAGTTCTCTGAAAAATTTATGCCACCAGAGCCTCAGGTCTTTTGCACTGCTAATGAACTGAGTAACGGAGAAAACAGCACCTCTGCAATTAATATGAATGCAAAAGCTTGGCTTCCTGGAAAAAAAAAGGGAGAACAATGAGGGACAGTTTTCAAATTAATAGTATAATACCTAAATAAACTTCTCTAAAAATCTATTTTCTAGGTAATTGAGTCCTGTAAAGAAACAATCATCACTGCTAAAATGTGTACAAAGAAGGAATGTAACTTTTTTCTCAATAGATACAACACAAGAAGCATACACTTAAAGTACATCTTACCATACCTCTGTAAGTACATTCAGTGGTTTCCCATCTTTGGTCCAGAAAAAAACAACAGAAATCAGCAGCCACAGCTCAAAACCACAGCCTATGGCAAAACTAGGATTGGTTAGTTCAAAATACAAAAAGGCGTTTCAAGCTGTAAGTTGATACTGAGAGATGGCAAGACAGAGTGTTCCCAGTCTTATCCCTCTACAAAGTCAGGAATTTTGCCAGATGAAAATGCCCATATTCTTCTGCTAAGGGTATACTTGCAACTGTGATGATCTCTGGTTCAAAGAACAGTGAGACTTGTGATGCAAAGTAGGATGTTTTATTTTCCTAGATGAGACAGCTGAAGTTCTAGGTTCACAGTCCTTATACATTTGTA
Source organism: Apaloderma vittatum (assembly GCF_000703405.1). Classification (NCBI taxonomy): domain Eukaryota; kingdom Metazoa; phylum Chordata; class Aves; order Trogoniformes; family Trogonidae; genus Apaloderma; species Apaloderma vittatum. The sequence continues at coordinate 56,133 of NW_009719778.1, forward strand.
AAGAAGATAATCCTAGAAACAGAGCCATGCCCAGAACAGAAGGAAATAAAAGAGCAGAATTGCACAACAGTCTCTCACAGTCTGTCCAAGGGCAAGTCGTTGCTCTTCCCATGGCAAGCAAACTACCTGAGAATGTAGGATGTATCTCTGTGGCCAAAAGATCCCGCTTGACATTTCCATCTCTAGCATTACAGGGCAACATGGTGAAAAAATGTGGCGTTACAAGGAGCAAGCCCTTTATATCATAGTCCAAATTCTTTGAGCTTTTTCGCTTTTTCGTTTTTTTCAATCAATAGCACAACTCACTCTTGTGGCAAATAGCAGTCATCCCAGATCATAGGACTTTTATCTGGAAATGATGTTTCAATGACTGCTTAAATGAAAGTGTAAAATGAACTTCAGCCATTTTTCCATCATTCAGAAAAGTTGCCTTGTCTATTTATCTATCTGTTGTGGTGCTGGCAAATGGGAAACTATGTGCAATGCATACTGTCTGGTTTTCCTAGTTCGCACATTTTCTATTCTGCATTATTGTACATAGACAAAAATGTTACCAGAAAGGTAATTTTTATGAAAAAGTCTGTGTCCAAATGAAAATATTTTTTTTAAAAAAATGTTTCTTTGATTCAATACAATTTCCTGCAACATTGTATATGGAGCAGACTCTCAAATCTCAAAGTAATGTTTACCAATGATTTACCCACTGTAAATTTTTTACCTCTCTCAGCATATAAAGTACTGTGATGGTCTCTTTAATCTGAGGATATTAAACTGCAAGATGCCTCTACAGGAATAGTTTGCAGAACTCCTTGCATGACTACAGCAGGTTTATTCCAAGAATATACATTGCAGATAATTTTTAAATGTGCTGAAAGTGCTTCACTATGGAATATAATAAAAATCAATTGTAGAAAAGGAAATCAACTGCAGCATTGCGTAAAAAGACTCTTGCTTTGGAAAGCCAAGTTTTTATTGTCTTGCTGTAGGCAAGGGATAATTTTGGCAATGGTAAATTCTCTGTTTCAGTAAGATAGATCCAGATAGCGATGTATCTGACTAGATGATATTAGTTTAGGTAAATCACAAAAAACTCCTATAAAGAAAAGGTTTGAATAGGCCATGCAAAATTAATATTAAATTTCCTGTCGTCTACCTCATTACCTTGTTAGATGACTTGTATTAAAGTCAGTGAAGCAAAGAATCAGTAACCTGTGCCTTTGCCATTTTTGCAGTGCTGCAGATACACATATCGCACAATTTATACAGAAATTATGTATGTTTAGTGTGCTTTCCTGGAATATAAGTGCATCAGACTAGAAATTATGACTTTATTATCATACTTCAAGGTTCTGCTTTTTTAAATTAGCCCTGAAAACTGCTGTTATTGCAATGCAGGACTGGTGGGTATCACAAGAAGTATTCTTGTTTGTGTGTTATCCTTAGATAAGGCTGTATGTCTATATTTATACTGTAAATACACATAAACTTGTGAATGAATAAACTGCTGTTCACAAAAACATAAAAACTCCATGTGACTATATCTGAATAAACAGAAATAATTCCTGCTTTCCAGTGGATATTTTTTTTTTAATAGAAATCATAGAATCATAGAATGGCCTAGGCTGGAAAAGATATTAAAAAACAACCTTCCAGAGGTTATCCAGATTAAAAAAAATATATTATGAGTCAAAGTATTTTGACTGCTACCCTTGTTAAAAATGATTTTGCTGGAACATATAGTCTTTTGCTGAGAGTATAATTCAAGTCTAGCTTTGACAACTCATGGTCTTGCTGAGCAATTTCATTAGAATTAATGAAGTAACTAGGGAAAAAAGACTTGTAGGCCAGAGGAGATAAGGGCATCATGAAATCTTGGAACCCTTCCTCTGCAACCAACTCCACATATCTGCCAACATTGCTGAACAGGTAGGGAAAGATGATGTTTGATGGATTTGGCTGAGATCTTTTCAATTGTTTTTTCAGTCTCTCAGAGAGTTATTCTGCTATGGCAAAGAGAAATATAAGGTGGAATCATGGAGGACCAGGAACTTCTCTATACTCTTTTGCCAAAAACTCCAGACTCTTACAAATCAATGCCCTGAGAGCAGAACCTAGCAGCTAATAAAACTGACTTTGAAGTTGCTATTTGTTTGTTTTTAATACTTCCTCATTTTCCAAAAATGAAGGATATTTCTTTCATTGGTAACTTAAAACGTAATTGTCATGCTATTACAGTTTAAAGGATGGGGAAAATTACCTCACTTTTAAAAATCATTACAATACTCGCAAATTGCTGTTTCAATTTAGGAGAAAAAAAGAAATATTCTGACCTGCAAGACCAACAATTACAGAAAAAAATACAAATCCTTAATGTAGAAAAAAGACTCCTGAAGAGCCAAAAATGCTTTATGTGAATTAAGAGAGATTTCCTTCTTTTATGATTACCATAGGTAATAAAGAAGACAAAGTGAGAGATTTCTTGTTTCTTCAGGATAATTATAGTCATAAGGCATTTTCTTACACAATTATCAAATATACCTTATGAAAACCATGTGCATATTTACTTAATTGACAGGACCTTCTGAGCTTTTCTACTGTATTGATATACACATAATGGAGTACCATTTTTTACAGATCTGCATAAATGCATTAGCTGATGGACTAAAATTACTCAGAAGTGCCACTATTGACTATCACTTAGTAGCTCCAATTATCGTTCTTCCTACTTCTGACACTAGAAATCACATCACTTCTACTAAAAAAGGTAGAAAGCCACTGTAGTATTGATTGTATATCATCTGTTCATTACACGAAAATATTCTATAGATAGATAGGGTCTTCGCGTATGCTTCGTCTTTCTAATATGTGAGCATATGTGAAAGTAAAAGCTGGTCTCAGGGTACACTGAAAGCGTAATTGAGCTTTTAATAACTCAACTATTCAGATATGATCTGTTGATGAATTTTATTCTTTTTGATCTCCTTGTCTTCATTTTTTTCCTTCCTTTACCTCCTCACTCTTTTTTTTTTTTGTTTTTTTTTTGGGTTTTTTTTTTGAGGTACATTGCAGCAGAGGAGCTAACGGCCTCCCGGTCTGCATTGGAAAGCCATAGCCAGTATGTCAAGAGAGGTGATCATTCCCCTCTACTCAGAGGTCCCTTTCAACCTATATGTTTCTCTCACGTTAATATGACAGAAATTGTTTAAAATCACATTCCAATTTATGACTGGCACTGAAAGCCAAGCACATTTGCTTAGAAGTGTTTGGCTCCTCCTCTGGATCCATGCCCAAATTAAGATATTTTTATGAATTGTTCTTTAAAAAAAAATCTTTTCTGGTAATGGAAAATTCTCTTTTTTTAAAAAAGCTATAATCATTGCTCCTTTGATGTCTTATTTTCCCTCCATGAGTACTGAGACTTTCAGACTGTTGTCTGCAAGCTACTCACTGCACAGGTGTTGTCTCTGAGATGTTTCTAAAAGCCTATAGTAAAAGCAAGATAATTGAAAAATTGGTGCATCATCAAATTACATAAAATTTTTTAAAGATTCCTCACTTTGTAGGTAGTAAAAACCCTGGAAATAGTCTTATAACACTCCTAACCTTAGAACACCCCATGTGATGAAACATAGCTCTGTGTGCTGTGAAAGGCAGGGAAAGTTTAGAAAAGGTTGTGGAGAGAAGTTTACAGCAGATATAATTTACTGTCACTGGGAGGTTTATCTCAGAGCACATCTCACCCCCCTCCAGCTGCTAGAGCTTATTTGCTGCTTAGAGCACTAAATGTTTGGGAAGGAAGGCAAAGGTGCTTTTTCTGAGAAAGATGCACTGAGATGTTCTTAATAATTCTTATCTACATAATTTCCACTTAATAGCTGTTGTATTAGAAAAGTAAATAAACCCAAAGAAATAGAAATGTTGAAATAAACAGTAACAAATTGGACGACTGAAAGGAAGTCAACATCTTTCTAACCATTAGATACTAAGTTCATAATAAAATATCTTTGAGAGGTTTTTATAAGTGTGATAAACTTTAAATCAAAACTCCCAGTAGAAATAAAGACAAATATCTAGCATTGAATAGAGGTCTGAAATAAGACCCCTGATATCCCTTTCAGTCTTGCACAAGAAGAGAAAATGTACCTCTTTATTCAATGGTTTTATTTATAGATTTTTTAACTCTTCCAGAAGAAAAAACACATATACATAGCACAGAAAATTAAAATTATGTATTTAATATAATTCCTGCATTATTACTGAGTCACAGAATATCTTGGATCTGTGATATCTTTCACCTTTGTTATTGCACTTTATTTCTGATATTACACTGTTATGTAGGTGGAGGAGCCACCTCTCCTCACGCCCCGAAATTACTCTCTCTGCCTTTCCTCTTTCCAAACCTATGCTTCCTTATCTCATACCTTCTCTCTTTTGTGTTGGGATTGTGCTTCCAGAAACAGATGTGAAGAAAAGAGAATGAAATTACAGATTTAATGTTCTAATTTAGTGCAAAACATTAAAGATACTTCTTTTTTTTTTTTTTAAGAGAATTAGAAATAATAAATAACATTGATAAAATAATAGCTGGATATGACCTTTCTCTTTTGACTTTACTTCAGATGCCGTTGTTCTATCACTAAATTCAAATATATGAAAAAGAATGAGGTCTGGACACACTTCAGGCTGAACTTGTTATAATGCCCAGAGGCAATGATACTGTATTGTATTTCCTGCCTAGTATCATGAGAAAATATTACAAGGTAGTTTTTATTTCTTTACTTTGACATGGACTGAAGAATAGGCTACTTTTCTCCTGCCTCTCAACAGCATGTCAATAGTTACTCCAGTTTGATCAAAACCAGTAAATCCATTTGAATAATAGTTTTGCCAAATTCTGTATGACTTCACACATGTTCACAAATGTACATATTTTTGGTTTTTATTTCAAAAATGCCAGTTTTCTCTTCTCATTTTAGGAAAAAGAAAGGTTGTAGAACATTTTTAACATAAATGTTACTAGTTTTACAAAATAAAATTTACTGATAGCAAGTCTAGTCCAAGTGATTTGAAATGCCTCCTACATACTTTTTCCATTTCTTATTTTTAAGAAAATGAAAGGTAGTGCCTATTTAGAGATTATTTGGTGATTCATAGTGAATTTGTTGTATGTTTTGATATTTTTTCTCAAATATTAATTACTATAAATGTATTTTCCCATGATTCAGTCACATGATGGTGGATTTCCTGAAGACATTGCAGATTTCTAATGGAGCTTGAGTAAAATCTGCCTATTAACTTCATAATCTCCTGAGTTCTGGTGAACGAAGATATGAATGAGTCTATTTTTTCCTCTAGTGTAGGAAAATTATGCCAGCATAACTTTAGGATTTCAGCAATTCTATTCAAGCTCGACTTTGATAAAGGAGCAAATTTAATCTTTCTTTTAAAAGAAAGCGTAAGTTAAAGCTGATAAAATAAGTAAACATCATTCTCAGTTCTAGCAAAATCTTCATACTTTCAGAAAGAAATCCTTAGTAGGACTAATGAATGTTGTTTTCAGTGGATCTCTCTTCTGTTCTCAGTGATATATTGTCAAGACAACCAATATATTGAAAGATGGAGATTATGTTGCTTCTGAGAATGTTGATATCCAGGGTTTAATATCTTATCCTTTACAAAATACATTATTCTAAGACATAGAAGATTGAGGTTGAAAAGTCCTATCAGGTAACTGACACTGTCAAAGTGCAGGATATAGTCTTAAACAAAACATATGAAGTATGATTGTGATCTGAGTCAAGAAGGCAAGAATTAATTCAAATGGGATCTTGGGATCCGTTAGAAGATAAAATTGTTGCACATCAAATGCATCCAACTAAGAGATTTCACCTTTCCGGGAACCAACAGTTAAACCTTAAGAATTTTATGAGTGACATGACAGGTTTGGTTCTACATCAGTTTTGTTCTGTCATGTGCTGTACTTGAGACATTTCTTCTGATATGCTCTTAAGCTAAGTGTTGCAGTTGATATAATTCCCACTGTTTGACATCTTGTACATTTATGACACCACTTAAGAAATGAAATATTTCTACAAATACATTAACAACAGAAGAAAGACCAGGGAGAGACTCTATCCCCTACTAGACCCAGAAGGACATATAGCGACTAAAGACAACTAAAAAGCTGAGGTGCTCAATGTCTTCTTTGCCTCAGTTTTTAGTAATAGAAACTCTTTTACTGAGGGAAGCCAGCTGCCAAAGCCAAGAGACAGGTGCCAGGAGCAAAATGTCCACTCCATAATCTAGGAGGAAATGGTCAGGGATCTGCTGCTCCACATTAATGTATAGAAATCTATAAGGCTGGATGGGGTTCACCCTAGAGTGTTGAGAGAACTGACAGGGGTGCTCACCAAGGCACTGTTTGTAATTTCTCAGCAGTCCTGGCTGACTGGCGAGGTCCCAGCTGATTGGAATTCAGCTAGTGTAACACCCATCTCTAAAAAGGGATGGAAGAATGATCTTCAGTGCCAGGGAAGCTGACTTAGCAGATTATCCTGAGTTCCATTATGCAGCACATGCAGGATGACCAGGTGGTCAAACCCAGTCAACATGGGTTTATGAAGGGCAGGTCCTGTTTAGCAAACCTGATCTCCTTCTGTGACAGGGTGACCTGCTTGTGGGATGTTGTCTGCCTTGACTTTAGTAAGGCATTTGACACCATTGCCCACAGTATTCTCCTACAGAAATTGACTGCTCTTGGCGTGAATGGACATACAATTTGCTGGGTGAAAATCTAGTTAGATGGCCAAGTCCAAAAAGTTGTGGTCAATGGAGTTAAAGCAAGCTGATGGCCAGTCATGAGTGGTGTCCGTCTGGGCTCAGTACTGGGCCCAGTCCTGTTTAATGTTTCCATCAATGATTTGGATGAGGGTCCAGAATGCACCCTTAGTAAGTTTGCAGATGACACCAACCTGGGTGGAAGTGTCAATCTTGAGGGTAGGAAGCTCTGCAGAGGGATCTAGATAGGCTGGATAGCTGGGCCAAGGCCAATTGTATGAATTTCAACAGCGCCAAATGCTGGGTCCTGCCCTTGGGCCACAACAACCCCCAGCAGCGCTACAGGCTTGGGGGGGGGGGGCTGGGGGGGGGGGGCGCAGGCAGAGAGGGACCTCGGGGTGTTGGTGGACAGTGGCTGAACAGGAGCCAGCAGTGTGCCCAGGTGGCCAAGAGGGCCAACAGCATCCTGGCCTGGATCAGGAAGGATGCTGCCATCAGGAGTAGGCAGGCTTTGGTGAGGCCTCACCTTGAGTGCTGTGTCTGGTTTTGGGCCCCTCATTACAAGAGGGACATTGAGGTGCTGGAGAAGGTACAGAGGCGGGCTACCAAGCTGGTAAAGGATTTGGAGCATGTGTCATACAAGGAATGGCTGAGGGATGTGGGATGGTTCAGCCTGGAGAAAAGGAGAGTGAGGGAAGACCTTATCGCTCTCTACAACTACCTGAACGGAGGTTGTAGTGAGGTAGGGATCGGTCTGTTCTCCCTTGTGGTGGGTGAAATGGCCTTAAGTTGCAGCAGGGAAGGCTCAGGTTGGATATTAGGAAGAATTTCTTTACTGAGAAGGTTGTCAGACATGAGAACAGACTGCTCAGGGAGGTGGTTGAGTGGCCATCCCTGGAGGTGTTTAAGAGACAGACAGATGTTGTACTGAGGGACATGGATTGGTAGTGTCGACAGAGCTAGGACAAAGGTTGGACTCAATGATCTAGAAGGTCTCTTCCAACTGAAACTTTTCTATGATTCTGTATATTTCAGTCATTTCTCTGGGAGGACTTACTCTCCATACTTTTAGGCAATATGTAAAAATTACTCGTAAAAAGGTGTGCTAATTTTCTCACATAAGGAATGTCTCAATATAAAACAGATAGCGTAATTCTGCCCCTGTGCTCAGCCCTGGTGAGGCCTCACCTCGAGCCCTGTGTGCAGGGCTGGGCCCCTCACTGCAAGAAAGACCTTGAGGAGCTGAAGCAGGTCCAGAAGAGAGCAACGAGACTGGGGAAGGGACTGGAGGGAAAGTCCTGTGAGGAGAGGCTGAGGGAGCTGGGGGTGTTCAGCCTGGAGAAGACGAGACTCAGGGGGCACCTTTTCACTCTCTACAACACCCTGAAGGGAGGGTGCAGTCAGGTGGGGGTCGGGGTCTTCTCTGGGGCAACCAGTGACAGCAGGAGAGGGCACGGCCTGAAACTGTGTCAGGGGAGGTTTAGGTTGGATCTCAGGAAGCTCTTCCTCATGGAGAGGGTGCTCAGGCACTGGGATGCACTGCCCAGGGAAGTGGTGGAGTCACCGTCCCTGGAGGGGTTTAAGGAGAGGCTGGATGTGGCACTTAGTGCCCTGGTCTGGCCGACAGGGTGGTGTTGGGTCACAGGCTGGACTTAATGGTCTCAGAGGTCTTCTCCAGCCTCCACAACTTTGTGACTCTGTGATTCTGTGGAGATTAAGTTGCATGACAATAATTGTGAGTCTGAAAAATTATCAATGTGCAATATTTGTATATATTCAATACTTAGGCCATATTTTTTATATTTTTGTAGTGGAGAGATGTTTGGACTAGAAGTATATTACCCAGCAGCAGCTTTAATGACATTTTTATCCTAAATTCCTATTCCAAAGCTTTCAGAGAGAAGTTCAGTAGCTGATTTATGCTACAAGTATCATTGCACCTACTTTCTTTCTGCAATGACTTGTAAGGAAATAATCTGAAGTGTTACTGTAGGCTTATCACTACAAGACCATTAGAAAAAAATGAATAAGAGAAGGATAAGGACCAGCTCTTCCAGATACAAATACTTTTCTTCATTAAGTCTTGCATTCTCCGTTTTTTTTGTTATGGAGTGGCTCTGGAAAAAAGATTACTACATATAGGATAAATGATAAATTTAAATCACAGAAGTAAACAGTTGTATGAAGAACACAATTCTCCTGTGTGTATATAATAAATAAGCATATACAACTGGCAGAGAGACTGAAGTTGTTTGGCATGTGTCTAATGACAAGGTGCAGTTGTTTCTGACAAAAAAAATGAAAAAAACCCCACCTTTAATCTGTTTTGGGGCTGAGCTGTTTCCTCCAGCTTGTTGATTTTCCTGCTGTGTAGGGGAGTTACTTGGGCACTTTGTATTATTTGGGATTACTTGTATATTGGAAAGTTGTTCCCATCCAAATAAAAATATTTGTAATATAACCTTTCTTTTCATTGTTTCCAAGGTGCTGTCATCATCTTGTTAATGACTTGTATAAGAAGTGTCTAGGGAAGCTTATGTTAAGATATCTTTGTTGCATTCATTTAATCAGGAAAGCTTTACAGGGCTGATTTTAGCCTGCAAAGTGCTAAATTCTAGCTCTAATTTAGCTCATGCTAAATTTTAAAACCGACATTAGATCTTGATCATCTGAATATAACGCTTTTACTGCACTGAGACCGTGTATTTCATAAGCTGCTGCTCACCCACTTGGATGGCATTACATATGGTATCGTAAACTATAATCTGGTAGTTCATTGGTTTCACATTTTTCTTCAGGCACATTCAACCCATTGCTGAATGTATGAAATTTAATCCCTTTGGATGTTCAATAACAAACACTGGCACAGATCATTTAATTTGTCTGACTTTATATAAAAGCTGAGGCTAATCAAGGGAAGTAAGAAAAAGAACATTAGGAGACTCTTCTGTCTGCCTCTGGCAATTGAAATGTTCAGGACTTAAATTTGAATATAGCACAAAATGTCATCTTGGCAGTCTATTGTAACTGTATTGTGTGTTCTTCATAAGAACTTGTTAAAAGTGATATTTCCATAAGAAATACATTTTGGGTTTTGGACAATAATAAGTTTCAGTTTGGACAATATGGACAGTTATAACTTTCTTTAGAATTATTAGATTATAATTACTTATTATTAGATAAGTTGTCAGTATTATGCTTTAGTAGCTGAGTTACTAATTAAACTGTTCTATTGACATATTTATTTCCTGATGTTAGTTCTTGCATACAACTTGTTTTTAGATAAAAGGAGAATTTTCTTTATTAATATTTTTGTGACTGACACAAACAGGTACTAGCAAGAACTTGACATACTGGAGATTCTGGAGGTTTGGTACCTGAAAATCTGCAATTAAAATACACATATACCTATGTGTATATGTGGTCGTGTATATAAATATGAAAATAAATGTATGTTAACTGAAGAAATGTAGGCATGTGTAAATTTGGAGCAATATTGCTGTAACTGTTCCAACCCTCTTGTATTCCGTAGTTTTTTTTATTTTTCTTTCATGGTCATGCAGAGTTTTTTAAACAATGTAAGTTATCCTAAGTTAAGATACACATTGCATTGTTCTCTGTTTCTGTATTCTTTACATTGATTTTCCTATTACTTCAGCCTGAAGTTTCTTTTTTTAAAAAATACAATATAATTTCTTCTTTTGTTGTGTGAATTCAATAGAAGCTAGATTATTCCTGTTCTTTAAGAAAAGGCATTACTGATGGAGTCAGAAATGGGAGTTAAAAAACATGTTATGCAGGAGAGAAGTTCGTTATGGTGTCTGCAGGGTTTGGGCTGTCCTTGTGCAGCTGGACAGGTCCCATGATGCCAGATTTCCGACTTGTCTCTACCCTGGGCCTGCTCTTCCATGCCCAGGTCCAAAGGAATCTTCTAATGTGCATTAGGGTTTTTTAAACTTGTTTCCCCATGGCTGATCTAGGCAGTTTTTGTAATTTTAGTTACTTTAATAAGAACATGTTCACCTGGGAAGGGCTATAAAATTGTCACAAATACCCTCAATGGCAGGCAGCGTACAGTTGTGAAGATAGGACTTTAAAGACATGGATGCCTGTGTTCTGGATTCCAATATGGGCTGTGAAAATAGGATCTCTCACTGCTTTGAGGATATTGTGAGAGGGTAAGAAGCATTAACTAGATCTCTGTCTTGTATGCCAAGTTTAACTCAGACCACAGAAATCACCTCTTTATCAGGAGACATAAAATATGTATTCTTTTTATGAGTAACAAAAAGCCTCACACTTTATATAAAAGCGACAAAGATTTCTAGGGCAGGTTTCAGCTCATTTGAGTGGGTAGAAAATATAAGAGTATTATTTGAAGTCTATAATGTAACAGTGAGTGAATTAATTTGTCATAGAACCTAGCAAAGTCAGGTAATAAATGAAAAATCACCAGAACCCCCTTTGGTTCACTGTTTATTGTTATTTATTAGAGATTCACTGCTCTAGAAAAGTGAGAAGACTCTTGATAGATGCTGTGTTGCATTGTGGTCACATGCATGAGAACGTGTCTGTGTTTGGCACTCCATACTGAATAAGAATAAATATTTCTTCAAAATATGTCTAAAATAAAGGATATTTTCCAAGGAAAACAGCAGCTGTGGAGCTTTTTGTCAGGCTATGACACAGATAATTTGAACATGCTTTTACCTTATTTACAATACAGGAAAGTTAATCAGAGCAATAATAGAACTTCTGTTAAGCCATTCAATCCTACTGCTCTGCACAGCTTCCCTAATACCATCTTTAAATTACAGCTACATCGCGGGGTTTTTTGTTTTAAAGAATAGGGACCAAATTATGTAAAACACATTTGAAACTGCTGTCTTGAAAATATTGAGAAAGTTATAAAAGTGTCAGCTATCTGAGACCAGCAACATTTGACCATATTCTCAGTGCTTGTAGTGACATCAATTTTTATTATTATGTTAGGGTTTTTTTTAAATGAATGGCTTTTTAGCTGAGTAACTATTTTTATTAATATAAAAAAAATGGTTTTCAAGAAATAAATCTGCTGAAGGCAAACTACAATAATTTTCACTTTGTCAATATCTTTGTTATTTACACTGGATCAATATGAATCCCTGAATAACAACCTGAGTTATCTCATTGGAGAATAAATTCTTTTACTGATTCTTAGCTAAGGGAAAGTTGACGAAACTGTCCTGAAATCACTGAACACACTCTAAAATACAACTTTTACATAAACACTATGAAAGAGTCAGTTTAAAAACATAGTAAAAATAAATTAAAAATCATAGAAAACCCTGAGGCAACTACCCAAAAAAGTTCTCCCTCTGTTCTTCTACCTCTTTTAAATTCCTTACTGTATGCCAGTATATGTTTAGCTGAGTAGCTATGGCTAGCCAAGGACATTGGCTCAAATCATTTCTTCCCACAAAAATCAAGTAGAAGATTTTGTCCTAATATGGAGTAAGAAGAAAACTGACAAAAGACACAAATCAAACCCCAAAGTGACTTCTTAATAATAAAAATAAATAAATAATATAAAATAAATAAAATAAAATAAAAAAACACAAAATAAAATAAAATAAAATATCCATGGAGGAAAGAAAGGACAGATATGTGAGCATAAAAAAAAATAATTTACATGTGTTAACCTTCTTGAGGGTTGGTTGATGCCAACTGAAATAAAGGAAAAAAACCCAATTAATTCTCTGTTGATGATAAGCAAATTTGTTCCAGAAGACTTTGTAAAGAAAATTACTCTGATACTGCTCATATATTACAAATTTGCAAGAATCTTTGTGTTAGAGTATGAAAAATGACGTAAAATGCTTAGATTGAGGCTTTAATGCTCTCCCTCTTTTGGCCATGACTATCATCACTAAAGGTCACATATATATACACCAATGTGTAGCTCTGTCTGCCTCTATTCTAGAGAATGCTGTATTTTATGAATAAGAAGGTGCTCACATCTCTCAGGCTCTCTCTCTGTCTTTGCCTGAAACAAGTTTCTTGCTCATCAATCCTCAAGAGGAAAGGGAGAAAACGAAAAAAAAAATCCCTATTTCTCTTTAATTTTCTTTTCCAGCAGCTTAGCTACTGAGTAATTTCCATTTAGTGTTTCATTTGTGACTTCCTGACTTTGAGTCCATTTCCACTGCACCTTCTCCTTCCAGCAGTTCTATCAACTTAGCGTTGCAATGGCAGGCATTATAATTTCACCTATCTAGACGTTGATTCAATGCCTAATTATTTAAAATTATGTACAAAACAGATCTCTTACCACAGTAAGTCAGGTCATAGCGACATATGCAAATCTACCAGGACAAGTATGAAGACAGGATACATTTTATCTTTGTCTTCATTAAAAAACTACTGCTTTAAGTATAGTAGTGACATAATGCTATATACTATTGCTTATCTGAGTAATGGGAGATAACTTATATTCAGCATCATGCCAAGGCCTTGCACTTAACTCTCATCCACTATATACTGCCAACCAATCACTGTCAAAACAGTCTAAAATTTGTTCTTGGTGAACATTGTAAATCAGCCACAATTAGAGGTAAGTCAGTTAACTGCCTACTGCCATATTTAAACATGAGAAAATTACCAAATACGTACGGGTAACAAGTGGCAGAGATATATTTAAAGACATCTGCACCTGGGGTAAAGATTGCTCTGTAATGCTTTGTTGGGTCCTTGACCTGACAATCCAGACCAAAACCTGTTGCAATGACCTACATTTCCTTCTAAGCTCCATATTTGCACATGAATTTTTCCTTCAAAAGGGAAAGACATGCAATAGGACCTGACCCTGATTAGAGTGTAGAGTTAAGGACAGGGTTTCCAGATGGCCCATAAGTGACTCACAGATTGGTAAAAGAAATAAGGAAATTCTGAATGATGTGAAGCATTAAGCATGAAGCAGTATAACAGTCTAAGTGAATACTGGATCAGTTACCTGGAAAAAATGAGTATTGCCTCTGGGCTTCATCCAGCTATTAAAACAAAGCCAATTAATTTCTTGGTGAAACTTAATGCTAACATTGATTTCAAATGATAGACAAAAGCTCCAGCTAACAATACTTCCTGTGTTTACTTTACATTTCAATACTTCTGGCACTTCTGACTGTTCTAGAAAACTGAAGTTTTTAAAATGTGATAAACTACTCAATGATTTTTGAAGTCTTTTACTTGTCTCTGAACTTATAAGTGACTTCATTTTTAAAACATTTACCTGAAAAGGGATGAAATATATCTTCCAGTAAAATCATTTTGAGTAAAAAATACTGCTGCTTAGTATAACTGTTTACATTTCTACTCCTTGTCCCGAAATGACATGTGCACATTTGGAAAAAATATGAAAGAGATTTACTAACCGATGTATTGAAAGCTGTATTAATATCCAGGACATAGCAGATAATTTCTATTTTGGTCACATGGATAGAGGCTAAGTATTGAGTCAGCTGATGATCCCAATGCAGAAAGAACATAATTGTGAGCCAAACGTATTGTTTCAATTCCTTTAAAAAAAATTTGGGTTGTTGTACTGGAAACTAATCATGGCTTTTTGACTAGCGCTGTGAGTATTTCTGCAGCCCTGCAATATACAAGGTTCAGACATAAAGCATATTTTCAATTTGATTCTCAATTCTGATTTTTCTGAATAAAATTAATTGCTCTGATAACCAAACCCCTCATGAAACATGCAGACAAGGAATGAATATTCACAGTTAAGTCTATGTAATAAGACTTTGGGAGTCTTTTCATCTTAAGGTAATGGCTTCATGCAAGGAGGTAACCTCAGACATACCTTCCTCCACCCAGTGAACTGAGACCAGAACAGAAGCATATGCTATAGAAGTGGTCCAAACCACTGTACATAGATTCTATGACCTTACTGAACCTTGGCTACTCCTGTCCTAGTGACATCTCCACATTACTTTCTTTTATTTCTAGATGTATCATGTTTAAAATTGATTATACTACGTGTAGGACATGTATTATGCTGTTTCTTTTTATTCACTGTGTAAAATATACAATGTATTTGTCAGTGCTGAGCAAATAACATAGAATTACTTACTGCGAGTATTTGTTATAGCATTACAACACAGTTTTTTTAACATCTTGAAACAAATACAGGAAAGTAAAATACTCACTGATTTCTTTGCTTACTAGATCAGCAGCAGTTTCACCAATCTTCTGCATATGTTGCGTGTTACTGTCTTTTCCAAGGCAAAATTATTATCCTTATTTTCTTGGATGGCCCTTTGCTCCTAAGAATACTCTGAGGTCATTTGCTAAACTACAGTTCAGTTGGTTTTGAACCTCAGGGGACTATTTGCCTTTTAAATGCACTGATTTGTCAACAATCCTTTTCCTATTCTCCCCCATCACAGATAGGACATGAAGGGTCTATCTGAATTAAGATTTAGCTGACAAAAACTCCAGAGACGGTCACAAGGTGAACAAAAGAGACAGTTGGGGGGGAAAAAAAGTCAAGAGTATTCCTGTTACATATATATTTACATACATATATGTTCAAATATATTACAGTTGCAGGGTTACATTCTTACTGGGATAATGGAAATATAGTAGAATTGTTCCCATAACTGCAGCGTTGCTGTCATGGGTTTGAGTACAATGGGTTTTTCTGGAAGTGAGGGAAGATGGGACATGACACTTGCAAAACTACAAAAGCCTCACCTACCTCCAGGTAGAAATGGGAACCATGTCGGGCCAAGGCCAGGCCAATCAGCACCTCTGAG